>NC_025998.2:40027485-40128853 GCF_000442705.2 Elaeis guineensis
GACCTCATAGGTCCGAACCTAAGCCGTAGCATAGAAACAAATTCCTATACCAATCGAAGTGACCATCTAGCAATGGTACCCGACGTCCGGATAGGTCGAATGTGTAGAACAACATCCTTAGAACCCATGCGGATATAGTTTTCATATAATTCATCCCCTTGACCAAAATGATCATAGGACACCCCAGAGCTCAACTGTCAACTCTGATCAGGTTGTCCACATTGTATTTCAAAATATCAAATCCATCTGATGGATTACCCTGGCCAAGGTTTTGCTAAATTGAAATACAGCGACTCATTCTTCTCCAACTCTTGGAGTGGTCAATCCCATCTCGATCACACTCTGACTTTGCAAGTACTTGATGTGCCCAGAAGCCTTCCGTCCCTGAATTAGAAATTCAGTTAGTCCAGTACCAAAGCACAGTGAGTTGCTTGCAAGTCACTGAGGCGATCTCAAGTCTAAGGGACACTTATACCTATATCCCATCAGAGACATTCTCGACAGCAGAATGCTCTGGAGTTGGTCACGTTCAATGATGATGTACCCTTACATCTCACCTGTATGCCATACCAGTGTCTCCACACTCCTTGGTTAAGAGGACAACCAACCCATATGGCCTACAGCGACCTATGCTTGATAGAAGCTGTCGTCCTTATTAACAGCCTATCATTTGGTCGTGAACTGTTTTAAGGACTAATCGATAAATCCTCTCTTTATCGAATCTAAATAGTCCTAAGGACTTCATCATAACAACGGAGTTCATTAGAAGATGAAAGCTTATGATGAAAATGCCAAATATATTTTATTTATTAACAAATCAATTACAATACTTGGTTGCTCAACCGTCAACAGCTTGACGATTGGCTTTTTGGGACACATTTCCCAACAACTCCCACTTGTCCTAAAGCCACTCGGCACAGTATCTAATACCCATCTTCGACTTGTGGTTGTCGAACTCCTTTATTGTCGGGGCTTTAGTGAAGGGTCGGCTAGGTTCTCTTTTCCGTCGATCTTCTGAAGGTCGACGTCACCTCGATCCACGATCTCCCGGACCAGGTGAAAGCGGTGCAAGATGTGCTTCATCCGCTGGTGTACTTTGGATTCCTTCACCTGAGCTATGGCACCAGTGCTGTCGTAGTAGAGCAGGACTGACCATCGAGGGAGGGTGCTACTCCGAGCTCGTTGATGAGTTTCCTCAGCCACACAGCTTCCTTCGCAGCATCTGATGCTGCGATATACTCCGCTTCACAAACAGAGTCTGCCACAGTATGCTGCTTGGAACTCTTCCAGCAGATGGCTCTATCATTCAGAGTAAAGATATAACCCGACACGCTCCTGCTGTCATCATGGTCAGATTGAAAGCTAGAGTCTGTGAACCCCACAAGTTTCAGATCTGACTTGCCATAAACCAACCATTGGTCCTTAGTATTTCTCAAATACTTAAGGATGGATTTAAACACTTTTCAGTGATTCTCTCCAGGATCAGATTGGTATCTACTCACAACTCCTAGTGAGTATGCCACATCTGGTCTTGTACATGTCATGGCGTACATGATAGATCCCACGGCTGAAGCATATGGGACTCTACTCATACGCTCTCTCTCTTCAGGAGTTGTCGGACAATCCTTCTTAGAGAGAGAAATTCCTTGGCCTATCGGTAGATAGCCCTTCTTGGAATTCTCCATGTTGAACCTCTTCAGCACAGTATCTATGTACATGGACTGGGATAACCCAAGCATCCTTTTAGATCTATCCCTATAGATCTTCATCCCTAGGATGTAGGATGCTTCACCCAAGTCCTTCATGAAGAACTGTGATGACAACCAAACTTTTATTCCCTGTAGTGCGGGGATGTCATTCCCGATTAAGAGAATGTCATCCACGTACAAGATAAGGAATACCACAACTGGACCATTTGCCCATTTATAGATGCAGGGCTCTTCTCCATTCTTAATGAAGCCATACGTTTTGATCACCTTATCAAAATGCATGTTCCAACTCCGAGAAGCTTGCTTCAATCCATAAATGGATCTCTGAAGCTTGCACACCTTGGACTCATCTGTGGATGTAAACCCCTCAGGTTGTATCATATACACCTCTTCGGTCAGCTCTCCATTAAGAAAAGCTGTCTTTACATCCATCTGCCAGATCTCATAATCTAGATGGGCAGCTATTGCAAGCATTATCCGAATAGATTTGAGCATTGCCACAGAAGAAAATGTCTCGTCATAGTCAATACCATAACGTTGACGATACCCTTGGCAACCAGACGGGCTTTATAGGTCTCCACCTTTCCGTCTGCGCCCCTCTTCCTTTTGAAGACCCATTTACACCCAATGGGTTTAACCCCTTTAGGTGGGTCAACCAATGTCCATACATCGTTGACCTTCATGGACTCCATTTCGGATTTCATGGCTTCAAGCCATTTCTCGGAATCAGGTCTCTGCATAGCATCCATATAGGTGATCGGATCCTCATTATTCTCATCAAGTTCGATGGGATCACCGTCCCGGACCAAGAAACCATAGTATCTGTCCGGCTGACGCGGTACTCTACCGGATCGCCTTAATGGTACAGGTATATTGGGCTCCGGATCTGATCTAATCATATCCGACTCAGGTTCAGCTATTGGTGTCGGTCCTTCTATCTGTTGAACTTCATCAAGTTCAACCTTAGAGGCAACGGTTCCTTCACCAAGGAACTCTTTTTCTAAAAAGATTGCCTTAAGGCTGACGAACACCTTTTGTTCATCAGCATGGTAGAAAAAATATCCTTTTGTCTCTTTGGGGTACCCTATGAATGAGCATTTGTCAGACCTAGGTCCAAGTTTGTCTGTGACTAATCGTTTGACATAGGCCGGACACCCCAGACCCTAAGGTGTGAAAGTGCTGGCTTACGTCCTGTCCATATCTCATATGGAGTCTTAATTACAGACTTACTTGGAACCCTATTTAATAGATAACAAGTCGATTCGAGTGCATATCCCCAGAAGGATATCGGCAAGCTAGCAAAATCCATCATGGATCGGACCATGTCTAACAGAGTCCGATTCCTCCTTTCAGACACACCATTATGCTGTGATGTTCCTGGAGGAGTCCATTGGGAGAGAATCCCATTCTCTCCTAGATATGTGAGAAATTCATTAGAAAGGTATTCTCCTCCTCGATCAGATCGAAGAGTTTTAATACTCTTTCCAGTTTATTTTTCTACTTCACTTCAGAATCGTTTGAACATTTCAAATGAATCCGACTTATGTTTCATCAGATAGACATATCCATATAGGTATAGGTCATCCGTGAAAGTTATGAAGTAGAAATATCCACCTCTAGCACTGGTACTCATGGGCCCACATACATCAGTATGTACTAGGCCCAAGAGCTCAGTAGCTCTCTCACCTTTTCCAGTAAAAGGTGACTTGGTCATTTTACCAAGAAGACAGAACTCACAGGTTGGAAGTGATTCACAATCACTGACTTTGAGGATTCCCTCTTGAGTCAACCTGTTTATTCTGTTCTTATTTATATGACCTAGCCTATAGTGCCATAAGTAGATATCTGACACACTATCTAATCTAGGGTGCTTGCCAGTAGAATAGACTCTTATCAGGCTTGACCTTTTTGGTCTGGCTCTGCACAGATGTCCCAGCCTGAACTTGCACCTTCTTGACTTTCTTCTTCTTGTTCTTCTTTCCTTTCTCAAAGGGTCGAGAACCAGAAGATGAACCTCCCACTGAGTTCACTGAGTTCACCGACTCCTTGAGGAGTTGGTGATCCTTCTCAAAGTTCTGAAGCAACCCCATTTACCCATGGTAGTTTACTTCAGGCTTTGTCATTCTATAATGAGTGAGGAATGGGAGACAAGACTTGGGCAGCGAGTTCAGTGTTGCATCTTTCCCAAGCTGCTCATGCAAGGGAAAGCCGAGCTTGCTCAATCATTCCATCAGCTCGATCATGTACAATACATGATCAGTGATAGAGACTCCATCCCGTATTATGGCGTTGAAGATGGCACAACTAGTCTTGTGCCTCTCTACGTCATCGGGTGTGCCAAAGGTATCCTCCAACACTTGAAGCATGTCCTTTGGCTGAGCCGTCTTGAATCTGTGACTGAACTCGTCGCTCATGATAGCAGCCAGCATGATACAGCGCACCGTGGTCTGGTCACTGAGCCACTTCTGGTAAGTGTCTCTAACTGTTCCACGTGCATTGACAGCTGGCTCCTCAGGTGCAGGATCCATTATCACATATAGGATCCGTTCATGCTCCAGGACTATCTTCAACTTTCGGTACCAGCTACCGAAGTTGGGTCCCACCAACTTATCATTGTCCAACAATGATCGGAGTGATAGGGAAGTGGCCATATTTGCACAAAGGAGAACCATAACCTAATTAGTAATTGATTCATTAAACCTAAAGATTTGGACTTTAATCAAAAGGTTTCTCCCACTATTTTATTCGAATTGGTAGCCTCTACCTTCAATTCGAGGAATTACCCTAATTCTTTAGCGGGTACTAGAATCCACTTAGACTGCACACAAGCCCAACTTTGGTTGGCCAACCCATGTACATCTAAGGGTAGGTTCATAACCAATTATTTCTCTAAACAATTTCTAGTAATTTTAATTTTGCCCCAGAAACCTAATCAGTAGGCTTTGGCCTCCACTGTAAGGATCCAGTTAGGTCCAACCATTAACATGATCATACTTGGTGTATCTAACCAACGAATGATTAAGCCCAACTTTGGTTGGCTCACCTAACCACCATTAGAGAGATACTTCCAAGTCGTCATATGATGAGTGATAATTCCATTAGTCAACAAGCACCAGGCCTTTGGGTCTGCAATGATTATTGAGTTCATGGACTCATTATCAAACACCTTAATGGAAGGCTATGACTCAGTTATCTCCATAACTTTATCATTTTAAGGACCTAATAATTTTAGAGGATTAAATAATATAGAGGATGAGGTCAGATGAACCAGCTTATCATGATTCTCCCACTGACTTCACCAAGTCAGCTTAAGGGAGACCATTAAAAGGGCTGGTCTAGGAGCACCTAAATCAGTCACACTGATTTACCTAGCTGACATGGGTCAGCTCGAATAATCAAGTGATCCGATCAAAACATAATTTCACCAAGAGGCCAGGTAAGTTCGATCAGTGGGAGGGTCTGCCAAAACTTGCCTTAGACACCATCATGAATGGCCAGGTAAGCGGGCTCCCAATTAAAAACCACTGGTCTGGTTTACCTTAGACACCAACTGGTTTAATTAGTTTCGATTAGATCAACCTAACAGTTCGTGCTAGACCGCTTAGCCAAGAATCAAGTCCATTTGGTTCTCGTTAAAGACATGGACTTGACCAACTACAACTATTGTAATTGATCTAGAGAATCCTTGACCTAATCTAAGACAACAATTGATTAGATTTAGTCAATTCTCTAATTAAGTCCATCTTTAATCTAACCATAGGTCTAACCCAATTAATGGACCTAATTTCCACTAACCCATTAACCCAATGTGTTATGATTTGTGTCTTAGGTTCTTCAATTCACAATTCTAGAACCTAATCAAACAACTTCTTAATTCTTAATTAAGTTTTGGGCTGAGGGTTGGGTTCGGCTTTTCAAAAAATAATTTTCATATTTGTAAAATAATTTTACAATATGATTCTACCAATCATATTGCATGTTTGATTCATAATCAAGATGCAAGTGAAATAAACATGAAACTACTTTAGATCTAATCTAAACAGGTTCATGTAATTGAAACAATTTCAACTTTAAATAATTTCTTTGCATAAAAATTATTAACAAAGAGATTTTATTTCAGATTTAAATATCTTTTAAATCTAATAAATCATAAATTTAATCTAGATCATATCTAACAAATTTATGATTAAAGATAGATCTACACAAACTAGGACAACCTTTGCACTGTAAGGGGTAAACCTTACAGCAGGACAACCTTGCAGTTTGTGATTGATCTAAAATTTTAATTTCAGATTTAATAATCAGATTATAAATTAGATCTAATCTAAAAAATAATCTAAGCATGTATAAATAATCATGTAATAAAGAACCTAGGCTCTGATACCAATTGTAGGAACCTGATCTAGGGTTTCAGGGTTAGATCTTGAAAAAAAGGGTTAGATCTTGAAACTTTTTCAAGATCATACAGCGGAAGACTAAAATAAATCAAAATTTATTTTTTAAGATCAGAAAATCCCTAGATCTAAGATCCTATTACATGATTATTACATAGCATTAAATCAAAAATTAAAATATATATGAATATAGTATGAACTACATGTTGATCATATCAACATGTTTCTATACTAGCTACATCTAATGTATGTATTAAATAATAGATCAGATCTATTACCTTGCAAGTTAGACGCTCTAACCTCGCTGATCCGGGCTTAAGGATGATGTTGCAAGCTGTACATGCGTCCGGCCTCTAGGAGTCGTCCACACGAGCCCACGAATCTCGATCAGAAGTCCTGCTTCAGGAAATCAGCACAGTATGCTAGTACTGCGCTGATCCTTCTTTGATGGTTGATCAGGTGCCTCCTTCTTCTTGATTTGGACTCTTCCAAAGATGAAAAGTAGAAGGAGGAGTTTCAGATCTGAGACACTCTCAGAAAACTCAAGATGGAGGGAGGAAAGATGTGAAAACAAAAACCCAAGAAGAAGACCCTCTTCTTCTTCACGTTTTTCTCTCTAGACACCCAAACTTGCATCTTTTATATCTCCACGACCCAAAGGTATTTCTTTCTAATTTTTGGATGACAGAAAGGGCTCTCAAATATCTATCTCTCCTTGAAATTTCACAAAGAAACTCATCTTATATAGAGAGATATGATAGAGTCCTTGTCTAGGTCAAACACCTAGTCAAGGCTTATCCAAACATGGCATGTTAAGGGACGCCCAACTCTTGAGCACCTCCTCCATATTTTCGTGCATGGATCACCAGAAAAGGGTTTACAATGTAAACCCTAAAAGTCATAAAAATTCCAAAAAAAATTTGGATAAATTCGGTGCAAAATTGAAAGAGTTTTGGATTTCTAAAACTCTATCTCATAGAATTCGAAATCCAAACTTATTCCTTTTAGATTTGATCCAAATCACCTTCCATGTAAGAAAGAAGAGAGGAGACCTTTTGTGAACGTGGGAGAGATCTGGGAGAGGGCTTTTGTCACACAAAATAAGTGGAGATTGGCGTTGAATAAGAGAGAGGGCGTGGAGAAGGTTTATGTGGCGCAAGGTGGAATCCTAGTCCTACTAGGATTCTGTCTCATAACTTGTTTTAATTTGGTTTCCCAAACCAAATCAAATTAGATCAACCCAATTAAAATAGGTCTTAACCTAATTAAGAACCTAATTTAATCAGATTAAATTAGATTTAAATCTGATTTAATTTTCTAATCAAATTAGAAATTAGATTGACCCAAGTCCTAGTTGAACTAGGACTAGTCTTTCCTTGCACTTGGCTTATCCAATAAACCAATTGGACTTGATCCAATCAAGCCCAAACCAAATATAATTAAATCATATTTAATTAGACTTAATCTCAGCCCATTGGCTTAATCAAATTAAGCCAATTAGCAATCGAATTGCTAATCGATCCTCCTGCAACACTTGCACTGGGTTAAATGTCAATCGTATTGATTATTTAACCCTATAATGATTCTTAATCGTTGATCAACCATCCGATCGGATCATAAACTCTAATGTGTGTGACCTCATAGGTCCGAACCTAAGCCGGTAGCATAGAAACAAATTCCTATACCAATCGAAGTGACCATCTAGCAATGGTACCCGACGTCCGGATAGGTCGAATGTGTAGAACAACATCCTTAGAACCCATGCGGATATAGTTTTCATATAATTCATCCCCTTGACCAAAATGATCATAGGACACCCCAGAGCTCAACTGTCAACTCTGATCAGGTTGTCCATATTGTATTTCAAAATATCAAATCCATCTGATGGATTACCCTGGCCAAGGTTTTGCTAAATTGAAATACAGCGACTCATTCTTCTCCAACTCTTGGAGTGGTCAATCCCATCTCGATCACACTCTGACTTTGCAAGTACTTGACTGTGCCCAGAAGCCTTCCGTCCCTGAATTAGAAATTCAGTTAGTCCAGTACCAAAGCACAGTGAGTTGCTTGCAAGTCACTGAGGCGATCTCAAGTCTAAGGGACACTTATACCTATATCCCATCAGAGACATTCTCGACAGCAGAATGCTCTGGAGTTGGTCACGTTCAATGATGATGTACCCTTACATCTCACCTGTATGCCATACCAGTGTCTCCACACTCCTTGGTTAAGAGGACAACCAACCCATATGGCCTACAGCGACCTATGCTTGATAGAAGCTGTCGTCCTTATTAACAGCCTATCATTTGGTCGTGAACTGTTTTAAGGACTAATCGATAAATCCTCTCTTTATCGAATCTAAATAGTCCTAAAGACTTCATCATAACAACGAAGTTCATTAGAAGATGAAAGCTTATGATGAAAATGACAAATATATTTTATTTATTAACAAATCAATTACAATACTTGGTTGCTCAACCGTCAACAGCTTGACGATTGGCTTTTTGGGACACATTTCCCAACATATTGTACGTAGATGACATCTTCCTAATTGGGAATGATATTTCCATATTGACCTCAGTCAAAGTATGATTGTCTAAGGAGTTCTCTATGAAAGATCAATGATAGGCATCCTTTATATTGGGTATTAAGGTCTATAGAGATAGACCAAATAAGATATTGGGACTTTCACAGAAGATGTACATAGAGGAGGTGCTAAAGAGGTTTAGCATGAAAAACTCCAAAAGAGGTTTATTGCCTTTTAGACATGGCATTCATCTCTCCAAGAAGATGTGCCCTAGCACACCTGAGGAGATTGAATGCATGAGCAAGATCCCTTATGCTTCGGCAATAGGGAGTCTCATGTATGCCATGCTATGTACATGATCTGATATAGCCCATGCTGTGAGTGTCACAAGCAGATATCAGTCGAATCCGGACGAAGAGCACTGGACTTGTGTGAAATATATCCTTAAGTACTTGTGAAGGACTAAGGATATATTACTAGTCTTTGGGAATGGAGAACTCCAGATTCAGAGATATACAGACTCAAACTTTATGTCTGATATAGATGATCAAAAGTTGATATCTGAAAGTCTGTTCATTTGCAATAGTGGTGCAGTTAGCTGGAAGAGTTCCAAGCAGACGGTGATTGCTGATTCCACCATGGAGGCAGAGTACATTGCTGCATTAGAAGCTACGAAGGAGGCATTCTGGTACAAAAAATTTGCCACAGAGCTTAGAGTGATGTCATCGGATGCCATACCTCTTTACTGCGACAATAATGGCACCATAGCCCTAGCTAAGGAGCTAAGATCTCACCAGAAGTCCAAGCACATCGAGTGATGATTCCATCTGATCTGTGATTACCTTGAAAAGGATTATGTCGAGGTCAAGAGAGTCGACTCCATAGATAATGTGGCAGATCTGCTGACTAAGTCATTGGACCAGCAAAAGATTGAAGCCCACCTTGAGAAGATGGAACTTAGATATGTAGTCAATTGGCATTAGGTCAAGTGGGAGTTTGTTAGATGTGTGCCCCAGATGCCAGATCGGCTGACACATTCTTGTACAGATCTAAGTGCAAATTTATAATTTTGACTATAAATGAATAAAAGAATTATTCTTCTATCACATTATGTATATTGTGTCTATGATACATCCTTTGAATTAGTAGGAATGTAAATTCATATTTTCAAGAGTTAAAAATTTAAGGTATGAATTTACATAACTAACTCATAAACAGCTCCTGACCATAGGATCATCACGAGGATGGTGATCGATCCGGAAGGTTGGTGTACGATCACTTTCTTAGGGTAGATGTATCTTGAGTCTATGGTGTAGAGATATCAGAGCGAGAGTACAGGTATTCGTTGAGAACGAGAGTACTGAGTGTGACCACTTCGAGCAGTCATAAGGAAGTCTACCTTCTCGTCAATGACTAGCTCGATGCTGCAGTTGTGTGTCTAGTTCTTTGACCTGAGGTGCATCAACAGTTCACCTTGAGTGTGTTATAGTTTGACTACACCATAACTCGGTCTCCTGCCATTTGGAACCCTGAGGTGTATGTTGGCTGTAGCATATTCATTGTAGGAACTAGGTCGTACCAAAATGGGATCTATCAACCTCGGTAGATGAGAGGAGTAGTCTTATGATAATTGAAAGATCGAGTCCTTAAGCCCATGGCCATGGTAGAGTGAAATAATGGAAAGGAGTTTTCCATTAAGATTTCACATCGGACTCAGATCGATCAATTAACTCATATGACTGATGTTGGGTTTGATGAGTTCACCTTAACCCTAATTCAGTCGGGACTCATGATATAGGAACTCAATCACATAGGTAGCTGCACCGAGAGGTTCATCTTCAGTTCTGATGGGTTGCCACTACATACTGTTAGGTGTCATTGGTGAATTTTGGGAGCAATTAGAATGATATTGATGATCGATCATTCTAATTGTCTGAATCAGAAGAGTTCTGGTCCATCGAAAGAAGTTTCGATGATGTCAATGATGAGATCATGATATGTCTCATTACCATATAGAATTGAATCTAACTGGGTCACACAAATAAGGATTAGGATCTGGATATCATCAATTGGGCTAACCCAATTGATTTGGATAAGATCCAGTTAGGTTGAAGGAAATCGTGCTAGCACACGATTGAGCCTAACTTTTTCCTTGTGTAAACTTTTTTGTCTCTACTGAGCCAAATGTGATTTGACTCATCTCAAGAATCTTAGAAAGATTTCTCTCAGTTTAAATGAAGCTTGTCCAGCTTAGAAAAGGCTTGTCTTAATTCATGAGATGAATTTAAGACAACACCTGCTAATTCCTAGCACCTGCCAATTTCATTTTAGGATATCTGTCAAAAGTTGACATATGAGTCTTAAACTGAAGAGGGCTCATTGGAGGATTTTTGTAGAGTGTCCACAAGCCAAGCCACATCAAATTGGGCACCATAATCAAATTATGATGTGAGCCCAATTGGATTAATGTGGGCACCCCAAGTGGATAAGGATTGGAGAGTCTTGATCAATTTAAACTCTTGGGCGCCACCTCTATTTGTGCTTATCCAATGTTGGTGGCATCTTTTGGAGATAAGGTGGGATTCTTATCTAATATGATCAGATGACATCACTCCACCAATCAAAATTTTTCCAAAATTTATTGGAATTTTTTGATTGGTTGAATGATGTGGCACTGCGCAGCATACAGGGTCTATATAAACCCTGCTGCACCTAGGGTTTCAAGGCAGAAGTTATTTTATGCACAAAACCCAATAGCTGCTGCCTCCTCCCCTCTTCTCTACATCCTCCCCTCTTCATGTCCAAAGAGTTGGACATCTATCTGACAAAGAGCCAAGGTGTGGTGACGTCTGGAACAGAAGGCTGCAGGACTTATTCGACAGGCTGCTGCTCCAACTTCAGGAAGACTTTTGAAGATCTTTCTAATCAAATTTAGATCTGATTTTTGGAGCATAGATTCATGAGGAGAAGATATTCCAGGTCCTACCTCATTGGATACCGGTAGAAGCCAGGCACTTGCATGGCTACATCAGAACCTCGGGCTGTGCAGAGATCATCTACAGGGTAATCAAATTACCCTTGAGGTATTACTTGTTTCCTCATCCCTTTAGATTTATTTTAGATTTAATATCAGATATGAAGATTAGATCTAGAGACTTAGATCTGAAATATATGTAAGATAATTTTTTTTTAAATTATTTCACCTCAAATTTGATGAAATCTGGAAGATCCTATAGAGGAAAAGTAATTTTTCTCCTTCATAATACACTATCTAATCTAGGGTGCTTGTCTGTAGAATAGACTACGTTAATAGGTTATGATAATATATACACACCATTATTCAAATATCCATAAAAAATAGTAACACCATTCATAATGATATTACAAACTTGTTTCTTTATTGAAATTTCAAAATCATTTTTGGCCAAAAGGCCTACAGAAATAATATTTAAAAAAAAACTGAGATATAAATGATAATCATTAAGAACAATGGTATGGGACTCAAATATAAGTTTTAAGATTCCTAATGCTAGAACTGAAACTGGTCTTCCATCTCCAATGTTCAGAAACCTCTCGTCTTGCTCGAATCTCCTATTGACCTGCAACCCCTGCAATGAATTGCAAATATGGTAAGGGCTATCGGTATCCAAAACCCAGTCAGTTGTATCACAAATAAAAAAATTGCAAGGAGTTATCATATAAATACCTTGCCTAGCAACAGCTTGCTTCTTTCTCTGCCTGTTCAGATCTAGGGAGGCAATGTACTGAGGATAATTCCTCTTCCAGTGCCTCCGCTTCTTGTAAAAGAAGCATTCAGCTTAACTCTTATCAAGCTTGATCTTTCTGGTCTGGTCCTGCACTGATGTCCCAGCCTAAACTTGCACCTTCACTTTCTTCTTCTTGTTCTTCTTCCCTTTCTTAAAGGGTCAAGAACCAGAAGACAAACCTCCCACTAAGTTCACCGACTCCTTGTGGAGTTGGTGATCTTTCTCAAAGTTCTGAAGCAACCCCAGTAATCCCTGATAGTTTACCTCAGGCTTTGTCATTCTATAATGAGTGAGGAATGGGAGATAAGACTTGAGCAGCGAGTTCAGTATTGCATCTTTTCCAAGCTGCTCATGCAAGGAAAAGCCGAGCTTGCTCAAATGCTCCATCAGCTCGATCATGTACAATACATGATCAGTGACAGCGGCACCATCCTATATTTTAGCGTTGAAGATGGGACAACTAGTCTTGTGCCTCTCCACATCATCAGGTGTGCCAAAGGCATCCTCCAACACTTGAAGCATGTCCTTTGGCTGAGCCGTCTCAAATCTATGATTGAACTCGTCACTCATGGCAGCCAGCATGATGCAGCGCACCATGGTCTGATCACTGAGCCACTTCTGCTAAGTGTCTTTGACTGTTTCACATGCATTAACAGTGGCTCCTCAGGTGTAGGATCCGTTATCACATAAAGGATCCATTTATGCTCCAGGACTATCTTCAACTTTCGGTACCAGCTACCGAAGTTGGATCACACTAAATTATCATTGTCCAACAATGATCAGAGTGATAGAAAAGTGGTCATATCTGCATAAAAAAAATCATAACCTAATTAGTAATTGATTCATTAAACCTAAAGATTTAGATTTTAGTCAAAAAAATTTTCTTATTATTTTATTCGAATTGATAGTTTCTACCTCCAATTCGATGAATTACCTTAATTCTTTAGTAGGTACTAGAATCCATTTAGACTGCACACAAGTCCAACTTTGGTTGGCCAACCCATGTGCATCTAAGGGTAGGTTCATAACCAATTATTTCTCTAAATATTTTTTAGTAATTTAAATTTTACCCTAGTCCCTAATTAGTAGGCTTTGGCCTCCACTAAAAAGGTCTGGTTAGGTCCAACCATTAACATAACCATACTTGGCCCATCTAGCCAATGAATGATTAGGCCCAACTTTGGTTGGCTAATCTAACCACCATTTAGAAAGATGCAGTCAAAAAATCATATTATGAATGACAATTCCATCAGCCGATAAGCACCAAGCCTTTGGGCCTCCAATGATTATTCAACTGATGGACCCATTATCATCCACTTAATGGGAGGCTATGATCTAGTTATCACCATAACTATTTCATTTTAAGGACCTAATAATTTTAAAAGATTTAATTGATTTAGAGGAGGAGGTTAGATGAACCAGCTTATCATGATCCTCTCACTGGCTTCAACAAGTCATCTCAAGGGAGATCATTAAAAGGGCTGGTCTAGGAGCACCTAAATCAGTCACACTGATTTACCTAGCTGACATGGGTCAGCTCGAATAGTCAAGTGATCCGATCAAAGCTTGCCTTAGACACCATCAGAAATGGCCAGGTAAGCGGGCGCCCAATTAAAAATCACCGATCTGGTTTACCTTAGACACCAATTGGTTTAATTAGTTTCGATTAGATCAACCTAACAGTTTATGCTAGACCGCTTAGTCAAGAATCAAGTCCATTTGGTTCTCGTTAAAAATATGGACTTGATCAACTACAACTATTATAATTGATCTAAAGAATCTTTGACCTAATCTAAGATAATAATTGATTAGATTTAGTCAATTCTTTAATTAAGTCCATCTTTAATCTAACCTTAGGTCTAACCTAATTAATGGACCTAATTCCCACTAACCCATTAACCCAATATGTTATGGTTTGTGTCTTAGGTTCTTCAATTCACAATCCTAGAACCTAATCAAACAACTTCTTAATTCTCAATTAAGTTTTGGACTGAAAGTTGGGGTTCGACTTTTCGAAAATAATTTTCATGTTTGTATAATATTTTTACAATATGATTCTACCAACCAAGTTGCATGTTTGATTCATAATCAAAATGCAAGTGAAATAAGCATGAAATTACTTTAGATCTAATCTAAACAGGTTCATGTAATTGAAATAATTTTAACTTTAAATTGCGTAAATTTTTCAGACAAATATATGATAGTTCTTTGCACGAAAATTATTAACAAAGAGATTTTATTTTAGATTTAAATACTTTATAAATCTAATAAATCATAAATTTAATCTAAATCATATCTAACAAATTTATGATTAAAGATAGATCTACACGAATTAGGATAATATTTGCACTGTAAAGGGTAAACCTTAAAGCAGGACAACCTACAGTTCGTGATTGATCTAAAAATTTTAATTTTAGATTTAACAATCAGATTATAAATTAGATCTAATCAAAAAAATAATCTAAGCATGCATAAATAATCATGTAATAAACAACCTAGGCTCTGATACTAATTGAAAGAACCAGATCTAGGGTTTCAGGGTTAGATCTTGAAACTTTTTCAAGATCAGGCAGTGAAAGACTAAAATAAATCAAAATTTATCTTATAAAATTAAAAAATTCCTAGATCTAAGATCCTATTACATGATTATTATATGATATTAAATCAAAAATTAAAATATAAAGAGCAAGAATTATATGTTGATCATATCAACATGTTTCTATACTACATCTAATGTATGTAAAATATAATAGATCAGATCTATTACCTTGCAAGTTAGAAGTTCTAACTTTGTTGATCTGAGCTTGAGGATGATATTATGAGTCGCACATATGTTTGGCCTCTAGGAGTCATCCACACGAGCCCACGAATCACGATCAGAAGTTCTGGTCCAAGAAATTAGCACAGTATGCTAGTACTGTGCTGATCCTTCTTCGATGGTTGATCAGATACCTCCTTCTTCTTGATTTGGACTCTTTCAAAGATGAGAAGTAAAAGGAGTTTTAGATATGAGACACTCTCAGAAAACTCACAGATGGAGGAAGGAAAGAGGTGAACTCAGCAATCCTAGAAGAAGACCCTCTTCTTCTTCTCTTTGCTCTCACCTAGATACCTAATTTTGTGTCTATTATATCTCCATGCTATAACACTTTTTCTTTCTAATTTTTACACACCCCAAAGGTCACTCAATTATCTATAATCTACAAAAATTTTAAAAAAAAATTCATCTTAAATAATGAGATATGAAGAGTCCTTGTCTAGGTTAAATACCTAGTCAAGAAAAATCCAAACAGGGCAAGACAAGTAGTGCCCAACTCTTGGGTGCCCCCTCCTTTATTTTCTACCATGGACCACTAGAAAAGGGTGCACAATATGTGCCATAAAAGCCATGAAAATTCTAAAAAAAATATGGATAAAATCAGTGCCATAAAAAAAGAGTTTTGATTTCCTAAAATTCTATCTCATAGAATTTGAAATCTAAAATAATTCCTACTTTGACTTGGTTCACAACCACATTCCATGTAAAAGAAAAAGAGTGAAAAGCTTTGGGCATGCATGAAGGCCTGGGAGAGAAAGTTTTGTCTTACAAAATAAGAGAGAGTGGGTGTGGGGGACTAAGGTGGCGCAAGGTGGAATCCTAGTCTTACTAGGATTCAATCTATGACTTGTTCAAATTTGGTTTCTCAAACCAAATCAAACCAAAACCAAATCAACCCAATTAAAATAGATCTTAATCTAATTAAAAATTTAATTTAATCAGATTAAATTAGATTTAAATCTGATTTAATTTTTTAATCGAATTAAAAATTAGGTTGACCCAAGTCCTAATTGAACTAGGACTAGTTTTTCCTTGCACTTGGCTTATCCAATAAACCAATTGGACTTGATCCAATAAAGCCCAAACCAAATCTAACTAAATCATATTCAATTATACTTAATCTCAGTCTATTGGCTTAATCAAATTAAGCCAATAAGAATTCAAATTGCTAATCGATCCTCTTGCAACACTTGTACTAGGTTAAATGTCAATCATATTGATCGTTTAATCCTAGAATAATTTTTAATTGTTGATCAACCATCTGATCGAATCATGAACTCTAATGTGTGTGACCTCATAGATCCAAACCTAAGTCAGTAGTATAGAAATAAATTTCTTTACTAATCGAAGTGACCATCTGCAATGGTACCCGACGACCGGATAGGTCGAATGTGTAGAACAACATCCTTAGAACCCATGCGGATATAGTTTCCATATAATTCATCCCCTTGACCAAAATGCTCATAGGACACCTCAGAGTTCAACTGTCAACTCTGATCAGGTTGTCCACATTGTATTTCAAAATATCAAATCTATTTGATGGATTATCTTAGTCAAGGTTTTGCTAAATTAAAATACAGCGACTCATTCTTCTCCAACTCTTGGAGTGGTCCATCCCATCTTGATCATACTCTGACTTCGCAAGTACTTGACTGTGCCCAGAAGCCTTCCATCACTGAATTAGAAATTTAGTTAGTTCAATACCAAAGCACAGTGAGTTGCTTGTAAGTCACTGAAGCGATCTTAGATCTAAGAGATACTTATACCTATATCTCATCAGAGACATTATGCGATAGCAGAATGCTCTAGAATTGATCACGTTCAATGATGATGTACCCTTACATCTCATCTGTGTACCATACCAGTATTTTCACACTCCTTGGTTAAGAGGACAACCAATCCATATAGCCTATAGTGACCTATACTCGATAGAAGCTGTCATCCTTATTAATAGCCTATCATTTGGTCATGAATAGTTTTAAGGACTAATCGATAAATCCTCTCTTTATCGAACCTAAATAGTCCTAAGGACTTCATCATAACAACGAAGTTCATTAGAAGATGAAAACTTATGATAAAAATACCAAAAATATATTTTATTTATTAATAAATCAATTACAATATAAGATTGCTCAACCGTCAACAGGTTGACAATTGACTTTTGGGACTTCCAACATTATGATAATTTATTCTATGACTTGTTCAAATTTGGTTTCTCAAACCAAATCAAACCAAAACCAAATCAACTCAATTAAAATAGATCTTAACATAATTAAAAATTTAATTTAATCAGATTAAATTAGATTTAAATCTAATTCAATTTTTTAATCGAATTAGAAATTAGGTTGACCCAAGTCCTAATTGAACTAGGATTAGTTTTTTCTTGCACTTGGCTTATCCAATAAACCAATTGGACTTGATCCAATCAAGCTCAAACTAAATCTAACTAAATCATATTCAATTATACTTAACCTCAGTCCATTGGCTTAATCAAATTAAGCCAATTAGCAATCGAATTGCTAATCGATCCTCTTGCAATACTTGCACTAGGTTAAATGTCAATCGTATTGATCATTTAATCCTAGAACGATTCTTAATCATTGATCAACCATCTGATCGAATCATGAATTCTAATGTGTGTGACCTCATAGGTCCGAACCTAAGTCGGTAGCATAGGAATAAATTTTTATACCAATCGAAGTGACCATCTAGCAATGGTACCCGACGATCGGATAGGTCGAATGTGTAGAACAACATCTTTAAAATCCATGCAGATATAGTTTCCATATAATTCATCCCCTTGACCAAAATACTCATAGGATACCTTAGAGTTTAACTGTCAACTCTGATCAGGTTGTCCACATTGTATTTCAAAATATCAAATCCATCTGATGGATTATCTTGGTCAAAGTTTTGCTAAACTGAAATACAGTGACTCATTCTTCTCTAACTCTTGGAGTGATCAATCCCATCTTGATCACACTCCAACTTTGTAAGCACTTGACTGTGCCCAGAAGTCTTCCATCATTGAATTAAAAATTCAGTTAGTCCAGTATCAAAGCACAGTGAGTTGCTTGCAAGTCATTGAGGCGATCTCAGATCTAAGAGACACTTATACCTATATCTCATCAGAGACATTCTCGACAGCAGAATGCTCTGGAGTTGGTCACATTCAATGATGATATACCCTTACATCTCACCTGTATGCCATACCAATATTTTCACACTCCTTGGTTAAGAGGACAACTAACCTATATATCCTACAGCGACCTATGCTTGATAGAAGCTGTCGTCCTTATTAATAGCCTATCATTTGGTCGTGAACAGTTTTAAGGACTAATCGATAAATCTTCTCTTTATCGAACTTATACAGTCCTAAGGACTTCATCATAACAACTGAGTTCATTAGAAGATGAAAATTTGTGATAAAAATACCAAAAATATATTTTATTTATTAACAAATCAATTATAATATAAGGTTGCTCAACCGTCAACAGGTTGACAATTAACTTTTGGGACTTCCAACATTAAGAAGATAGTTTTCACATCCATCTACTAAATTTCATAATCATAAAAAGCTGCTATGCAAGTAGAGTATGGATGGATTTCAGCATGACCACAAGCGAAAAGATTTCATGATCGTCAATGCCTTCGCATTGACTGTAACCTTTCGCAAGTAGCCTAGCCTTATCGATCTCTACTTTACCATCCGACCCAATTTTTTTTTATAAATCTATTTACATCCAATAGGTACAATACCTTTAGATGGATCTACTAAGGACCAAATCTGATTGGAATTCATTGAGTCAATTTCTGACTTCATTACTTTCATCCATTTCTCGGAGTCTATATCTAGCATTGCCTCATCATAGGTCTTGGGATCATTTCTAATGTCCCTATCTCCCATAAGAAATGCTTCCTCTAAATCCTCTGTAAGAATACCTAAGTACCTTTTAGAAAAATAGAAGATCCTACTTGATCTATGAGGTGGAAGAGGTACTATATCTACTAGCTCATTATCGAGTTCAAATTCTTGGACTCAATGCTCTTCAGAGACTTTCTCTTCGAGCTCAATCTTCCTCCCACTGCCTCCATCTTGGATAAACTCTTTTTCTAAGAAGATGGTATGATGGCTCACAATCATATTATAATCCTCAGGAAGATAGAAGTTGTATTCTATGATTTTCTTAGGATACCCTATGAAGTGAGTCCTAAAGGATCTAGTCTCTAACTTGTCCGCCTGCTGTCGCTTAACATAGGCCAGATGTCTCCAAATCTTGAGCTACCCAAGAGTTGGCTTCTTACTATGCCATAGCTCATATGGTGTGGTAGGAACTGATTTAAAGAGAATCTGACTCAAAAGATGAATTGCAGAAAGTAATGTATGAACCTAGAGAAAGACAGGATGGTCTGTGAAGCTCATCATAGATTAGATCATATCTAATAGAGTCCGATTCCTTCTTTCGAATACCCCATTGAGCTAAGGCATCCCTGAAAGTATCCACTGTGAGACTATGCCATTATCCTTGAGATAGGTTTGAAATTATCCACTAAGGTATTCTCCTCCTCGATCTGATCGAAGAATCTTTATGAGTTTTTTATCTATTTTTCTACTTCATGTCTGTACTCTATGAACTTTTTAAAGGCTTCAAATTTATGGTGCATCAAATACACAAATCCATACCATAAATAATCATCAATAAAAGTTATGAAATAGATATAGCCACCTCTAACTTGTACATTGAATGGACCACACATGTTAGTGTGTACCAGAGCTAATATCTCAGTGGCCTTTTCTCCTTGTGTCACGAAGGGCAACTTAGCCTTTTTTTTTGAAAATATGATTCACAAACCAGATAAGACTTGAAAATCAATGGTCCAAGATGATTATCTTTCTTTAGTTTGTTGAGTCTGTCCTCTCCTATATGGCCTAGCCTAAGGTGCCACAAATACTTTTGGCTAATCCTATCTTCAAATCTCTTAGACCCTATAGTATTCACAGTTTGCTTATTAATATTGACACTCGCATCCACATGCAAATAATAAAAACTATCAATCAAGAAAGTACATGCAACAACTTTATTTTTAAAATAAATTAAATATATATCTTTATTGAAATAAAAATTATAATTATCCTGTACCAGCACAGATATGAAAATTAATTTTTTACTAGCTATAGGTACATAATAGTAGACTTTAAAAATTAAACTAACTCCTAACAGTAATCACAGAGGGTAGGTCTCGACGGCCACAGTAGCAATCCTTGCTCCATTGCCAACTCGGAGAGTGATCTCACCTTCCCTCAGCCCTCTCACTTCTTTAAGACCCTAAATAGAAGTGCACAAATGAGCACTTGAACCAGAATTTAGAACCCAACTAGAAGAAGAGGAAACTATTATATTAGTTTCAATAACGAGCATATCAGATATACCTTTAGAAGGCACATCCTTCTTCTTACTCTTGACAGTCACCAGGTAGATCAGACAGTTTCTTCTCTAATGGCCTTCGACGTTGCAATGGAAACACTTTCCTTTATCGTCGGCTTTCTTCAAAACCTGCTTCTTAGACTTGGTCTCATTCTTTTGCTTCTTCATAGGCTTCTTCTTCTTCTTGAAAGAAGACTTTCTCTTAGAGGAAGGCTGCTCCACAGTCAGAACTGTACCCCTTGAACTTTTCAAGATGCCCTATACTCTTACCTGCATGTTCAATAATTCGGATAAAATGCTATCAATTTTATTCATATAGTAGTTCATGATGAACTGTCCATATGAATCAGAAAGAGACTGGAGGATCAAATCTACCTGCAATTTCTTATCCATATTCATGCCGAGCTTCTGAAGCTCATTGATGTGCTTGATCATTGTCAAACAATGATCATTGATGGACTGTCCATCATGCATTTTTATTCTAAATAGTCTTTGAAAGATCCCAAAGTGAGCTATGCAACTCTACTCACCGTACAACTCTTACAGGTGAGTTAACATCTCTTTGGCATTTCTCATATCTTCATGCTATCGCTGAAGATTATTAGACATAGATGCTAAAATATAACACTTCATCTTGTTATCCTCATCCATCCACTTCTCAAGTGTGGCTCATTGATCAGAGGATGGATGAGCTGATAACACAGACACATCCTGATCAAGGACATGGATAAGTTTCTCAGAACTAAAAATAATTCTCAAATTTTGAAGTTAGTCTTTATAGTTTGTATCGATCAACCTATTGGTATCGAGGATATGAGCTAAGAGGTTGGAACTCGACATGGTTATCTGTAGAAAAAATAATTTCTAGTTAGATATTTATACTTATAAAAATATTTGTTCTAGGGATTTTAAAAATAAACAAGGCTCTCACTATTTTCTCAAATCTTCCACACTCCTCAGGTAGAGAAATGAAAACCTATACACGATGGTTTCAAGTGGATACTGTGGTTTCATTAATCTATACCACTACATAAATAGTTATTGGTGAGCATAGACTAATGAGTGGACAACACTTTATCCATTACTTCACTAAGCAAAATATAGTGGGCTTGATCTCTAAGTCCTGTGGCCTCACATAACAATTATTGGCATATTTCTTAGTTAAGTCAAACCTATTATTTATCAACGAACGTAAAGCTATCATTAGGATCCTCACCTAATAGTTATTGGGCCCAATCACATCTCTACCCCAAAATATCAAATGTCAATAGAGTGTTTGTACCTTTTCGATGCAATCGAACCAATATAACCAGTCGAGAATGATTAATGCTAGAAAGGCACCCGCATCTTTACAATGATAGAAGATGATAAACACTTAATTTAAGTCATTTAAAAGTAGAAAATTATATTTAATTTATTTTATTTATTAAGAATTTGATGCTTTTTTTTATGTTTTACAGGAAAGGTGATCGCCGATACAAAGAGTCCGATTCGTAGATCAAAAAGACTCAATTTGAAGAAAATTGACTTAAAATAAATTTAAAAAAAGAAGGATGTATACGGTATTATAGAAAATGAAGATACTATGCAAGGAACCCAAAAGGATATAGAAGTCATTTTAAAGAAACAAAAGTTTCTTTTTGTAATCGTCAAGCGCAGGGGCATGCAAGCGTGGTCATGCAGGAGCGGTATGCGGGACGCACGCGAGCGGAGCACGGAGGACACGGCGCACATCGCGTACGCGCATCGCGGCAGCGGCGCGGCATTGGGCGCGGCAAGGGAGCGCACGGGTTCGCGGGGAGTTTGGCAAGGCGGACACAGTGGCGAACAGAGGGATCTGAAAATTAAAGGAAAAAAATATATACTTGGAAATACTTCAAGAGGAAGAATTGGTATTTTCTTTATCTACTTGTGATCTTTCCATCTCATCCATTCATCTTTTAGTCCTTAGTATTTTCTTTAGTCCCAATCAAAAAACCATGTAAAACTCCTCCCTCCTAACACCTATAAAAAGGCTTTTGTACTCCCATTGGAGGGGAAGCCCAGAAATTCTTCTAGAGCCTTGCATAGAGGAAAAGAAAGGGACTACTCCGTGAGCAGCTAGGCTAGCAGTCTCGGGAGTGGAGAAGAAATTTTGTAACGACATAGAGTGGGTTTATTGTTCTAAACTTTCTTGTATTTCTTTATATGCAATAAAGATTATGCTTTTTATTTAAATCATCATGAGTTCTTTGTTTGCTCTCTTTCATATGCTTTTATTTATGCTTTTCTGTTAGATTAATATTAGGAATAACTTTTACTTTCCGGAGACGCACCGTGATCTATGGGTACGGGGCGTGCTGAGGAAAGAAGAGTTGTTTACCTAGTACTTTCTGGAGACGCGCGTGATCTACGGGTATGGAGCGTGTCGAGAAAGATAGATATTTTTTTTAAGATTAATCACATCTATTTAATTAAAAAAGAGGTACAACTCTACTAGTGCAAAATTAATTCAAAACTCCGAGCTCTTTATTTTCTAATTACATCAATTTTAAGATAATTTATTTTCTAAATCAAAAATAATGCTTCTTTTTTTATTTTATAATCTCAACTTAGTCCAAGATCCCTGAGGATATGATCTCGACTCATCCTACCTACATGTGAGTAGAGTTATTTTTGGTGCTATCAACGACTACGCATCAAATTTTGGCGCTATTGTCGGAGTCCTTGGCATGGTTGAATTAAAAAAAAAAAGCCACTGACATTTCATAACACTTAAATAAAATAGTGTAACCTCAAATATAAAAATTTCTAACTTGATTGGACACCTTGTTTCTTTGCATTGCATCTCCATAATTAACTTTAAGGGCGCAACCCATTAACTAAGATAAGGTGGGGATTTGATCACCCTTTCTTGCCCACAAATCATCACTCCCTTGCATTTGCATAACCTAGACCTTAATCTAAAATTAATTAGACGTTGACCCCTAAGGATTTCGAGCTCATTAGGACAAGTGACCCTGAAAGTTGAACCAGGTTAGACTTGGTCAGCTAGCTGGTGTCTAGGCAAGTGGTTTGCGGGACGACTGGACCCGAAGGAAGGTGGTTTTTAATTGATTCCGTTTGCTAATCTGGCCAATTTAATTGGTGTCTAAGGAAAGCAACGGGGGGACTCCCACCAACCTTACACTTACCTGGCCAGTTGGTTGGTCAAGCTCTGACTTGGAGGGCTTGAATGCTAACTACAGTTAGGAGCTGTCTAGAACTAGGGTAACTTTAGGATAGAGAGTCTACTGCGTGCTAACTTGATTGTAATTAAAATCTAACCACAACTAATTCTTCTATTAGTTTTAGGACTTCTTAGGATCTCTTCTTAAGAACTCTTTTCTCTCTTCTCTTCTCCTCTTAATAAAAAAAAAATCCTTAACAGACTAGGATAGTCCTATATAGACTTTTTAGTTGCATGTTAGGTCGACGATCACTAAAACCCGACTTGCAATCATTAGACAAAGAATTAGAAAAGACTCTTAGGACTATCCGAGTTAGAAACATGGCTGCACCTGGTGAGGCTAATCCTCCACGCTCATTGAGAGAATATTTCACTCTATCCTCGTATACCTACTCTCCATGCATTCAAGCACCTCCAGTAGAAGCTACCCAATATGAGATTAAGTCTAGCATTATTCAAATGTTGCCATCATTCTATGGACTTAGTAACGAGGACCCATACAAACACTTGGATGAATTTCTTAAAATTTGTTCCACAGTAAAAATTCAAAACTTCTCCGATGATGCCCTTAGGTTGAAACTGTTCCTTTCTCACTTAAGGACAAAGCCAAGCATTGGTTAAACTCCTTAAACTCTATAACCATTTCAACTTGGGATCATCTTCAAGAGAATTTCTCAAGAAATACTTTTCAATTGAAAAAATAAATCAAATTAGAAAAGCTATCACTAGTTTTTTCCAATTGGAGGGTGAACTTTTTTATGAGACATGGGAAAGGTTAAGGGACCTCATTCGTAAATGTCTACACCATGCTGTCCCTAAATGGTAACTTTGTCAATGTTTTTATGATGGTCTATCAGAGAAACACCGATAAATGGTTGATGCATTATGTGGTGGGACATTCATGCTAAAGAGTGAGGATGAAGCCTGGCAGCTCTTTGAAACACTTAGTGAGAATTTCTTACATCATATATCTGCCACCTCTAGAGAACAACCGATGCTTCAACAAAAAAGAAGTGAAATTTATCAGATTGGAAACATCATGGATATCCACAGTAAGGTAGATGAACTATCCCAAAAATTAGACCGTCTTCTAAATACTGGACAATCCCCAATTCCACCTAACCCAATCCAAGAAGTTTGTGCATTGTGTGCAAGTCTGAACCATTTTGTTAGTGAATGCCCAGCCGCACCTCAATTTCTTGAGTTTGTGCACGAGCAGGTTCAGCAAGCTCAAGTCCAACAAGCTCGCAGACCAGGAAACGATCCATATTCAAATACTTATAACCCCGGCTGGAGAAACCATCCAAATTTTTCCTGGAGACCACAACCAGTGGTTGGCCCTGCCGCACCTCGACCTCAATATCAGGACCCAACATATAGGCATGGACCATACCATCAATTTCAAAATGCTCCTCAACCATCTACTACTGGTCACAGCTCAGCTTTTGAGGAAAAAGTTCTGAAAGTACTAGAACGATTAGAAGTCAACACTCAAACCCTTAACTCCCACACACAATTCATTGCTAAGCTAGAGACCCAAATAGGTCAACTAGCGACTGCATTCAGTAGGAGGGAAGGAGGAAAATTATCTAGCCAACCCGAGAGCAACCCAAGAGGGCAATTTGTGATTGAGAGCTCTAATACCCCAGAAGTTTTTTCTGAACACACCAAATCAATCATGACTCTGAGAAGTGGGAAGGTCATTGAACACACTAGTAAAACCAATGAGACCGATCCTAAACCTCTAACCGAAGCCAAATCATCCAAGAATAAGGAGGACCTGACAATAGAGAATGAACCAACCACACTGGAATCATCTTACTTGCCTAAAGCCACATTTTCAGATGCCCTGAAAGCCCCTATTCCTGCAGATAAGAAGGGAGGAAGACTTGACGAGATGTTGGAATTATTTAAGCAAGTCCAAATCAATCTTTCCCTTCTAGATGCAATCAAACAGGTCCTTGCTTATGCCAAATTTTTGAAGGATTTGTGCACTCAAAAATATAAATCTAGATCACAAATCCCAAAGAAAGTATGCCTCACTGAACAGGCTAGTTCTGTCTTCCAGCATGCCACTCCTCCAAAGCTTAAGGACCCAGGAGCCCCCATCATTTCCTATGTTATAGGAGATTATCACATTGAAAAAGCTCTTCTAGACTTAGGGGCAAGTGTGAATCTTTTACCTAGTTTAGTGTATGAACTTTTTAGATTCGAAGAACTGAAACCCACATCAATCACACTGTAGTTAGTTGATAGATCAATTAAGGAACCATGTGGAATGCTTGAGGATGTCTTGGTCAAGGTAGATGAGTTTTACTTTCCAGTTGATTTTCTGGTTCTCGACATGAAACTAAGTGGCAACCCAAAATAAATTCTCATTATCTTAGGACGACCCTTCCTAGCTACGACAAATGCATGCATTCATTGTAGGACAGGAGTCATGGACGTATCATTTGAGAATAAGAAACTGAGACTGAATGTGTTTGGTACTTCTCAAAGACCATCAATGGATAGTTGCTTCGAAGTAGATACACTAGAAGACATTATAGAAGATGCAATACCCATAATTCTAGCACTAGACCCCTTAGATTCTTGCTTGGCTCACTTTGGAGTGTATGACTTTGAGGGATATATGAAAGAAGTTAACACCTTGTTGGATACACCACATGATAAAACCACTCCTCCATGGACAATCAAGTATGAGCCATTGCCCACATTAGCCAGTACACCAATAGTCCCATCTTTAGAATCACCACCTATGTTAGAATTGAAATCCCTTCCTGCTATGCTCAAGTATGTATTTCTAGGACCCAATGACACCCTCCCGGCAATCATTGCATCAGACTTGACCCCTAATCAGGAAGCACAATTGGTTGGTTTTCTGAAGGAACACAAAGAG
Source organism: Elaeis guineensis (assembly GCF_000442705.2). Lineage (NCBI taxonomy): Eukaryota > Viridiplantae > Streptophyta > Magnoliopsida > Arecales > Arecaceae > Elaeis > Elaeis guineensis. The sequence continues at coordinate 40,054,234 of NC_025998.2, forward strand.
ACTATCGGTTGGTCCATTGCCGATTTAAAAGGAATTGACTCCTCCATTTGCATGCACCATATTCATTTTGAGGCAAATGGCAAACCCCATCGAGATATACAGAGGAGATTGAACCCAAACATGCGTGAAGTAGTAAAGAAAGAGGTGGTAAAGTGGTTAGATGCTGGAATCATCTACCCCATATCCGATAGTAAATGGGTCAGTTCCACTCAAGTAGTACCTAAGAAATCAGGTATTACTGTGGTTGAGAACGAAGAAGGTGAACTGCTTCCCACTCGCATATCATCTGGATGGCGAGTATGCATAGATTATAAAAAACTAAATGCCATTACTAGGAAGGACCATTTTCCATTGCCCTTCATCGACCAAATCTTAGAACAGTTAGCAAGACAAAGTTTCTTCTATTTTCTTGATGGTTATTCAGGGTACAATCAAGTACCTATATTTTTGGATGACCAAGAAAAGACTACCTTCACCTGCCCCTATGGCACCTTCGCTTTTCGACGTATGCCATTCGGGCTTTGTAATGCATCCGCTACATTTCAACGGTGCATACTGGCTATTTTTTCGAATATGATGGACAAATATCTTGAAGTTTTTATGGATGATTTTTCTGTGTTTGGAACCACCTTTGAGGATTGTCTCCATAATCTTTTCAAAGTTCTTAAACGGTGTATGGAGATAAATCTTGTCCTAAGTTGGAAAAAGAGCCATTTCATGGTGCGGAAAGGAATTGTATTAGGACATATTATTTCTGAAAGAGGGATCAAGGTAGATAAAGCCAAAGTTGAGGTCATTTCAAAACTACCACCCCCTACTTTGGTTCGACAAATACGATCCTTCTTAGGTCATGCCGAATTTTATAGATGCTTCATCAAAGACTTTAGCAAGATTTCAAGACCCTTGTGCAATCTGTTGGCCAAAGACACACCATTTGTCTTTGACGAAGACTGTTTGAAAGCATTCAATACATTACGAACAACCCTGACAATAGCACCCATAATAAAACCTCCTGACTGGTCCATTCCATTTGAGATTATGTGTGATGCCTCTGACTTTGCAATAGGTGCCGTCTTAGGCCAAAAAATTAATAAGGAGCCACATGTGATCTATTATGCTAGCAAGACTCTTTTCGATGCCCAATTAAACTACACCACAACAGAAAAAGAGCTACTAGTAGCAGTGTTCGCCCTTGAAAGATTTTGCTCATATCTGTTAGGGTCTAAGGTTCTAGTTTACTCTGATCATGTGGCTCTGAAATATCTCCTCTCAAAGAAAGATACTAAACCACGTTTGATCAGATGGATCCTTCTTTTATAAGAATTTGATTTGAAAATCCGAGATAAGAAGGGTTCCGAGAATGTGGTAGCTGATCACATCTCCAGGATCTTAGTTGAACACACGATAGGCATAGATGAGGTCAAAGAGAAATTTTCTGACGAACAACTTTTCGCAATCTTCTCTAGCCGTCCTCCATGTTTTGCCCATATTGTCAATTACTTATCAACAGAACAAGTACCTTCTCACTGGATAAAACAAGAAAAGGATCGATTTTTCTTGCAAATTAAACATTATTTTTGGGAGAAATCTGAACTATTCAAATACTGTCCTGATCAAGTTATTCGCCGTTGTGTCCCCGAGAGTGAATTCCAAAGCATTCTCACTTTTTGCCATTCTTCGGCATGTGGGGGACATTTTAATGGAAGAAAAACTACAGCAAAAGTGCTACAGAGTAGGTTTTATTGACCAACGCTTTTCAAGGATGCACATGACTTTGGCCGAAGTTGTCTGCAATGTCAGCAAACAGAAAATTTATCCAAGAAGGATATGATGCCGCTGACTCCCATTTTAGTAGTAGAAATCTTTGATGTTTGGGAGATTGATTTCATGGGACCTTTTCCAACCTCGTTTGGATTCGAATATATTCTGGTGGCAGTTGATTACGTGTCAAAATGGGTGGAGGCAATAGCTACACGGACTAATGATAATAAAGTTGTAACTAGTTTTATCCAACGAAACATCATTAGTCGGTTTGGCTTCCCAAGGGTGATCATTAGTGATGGGGGGACTCATTTTACGAATAAACATTTTGAAGCACTTATGAAAAAATATAATATTACACACAAAGTGGCCACACCATATCACCCCCAAACTAATGGTCAGGTAGATGTGTCAAATAGGGAGATTAAACATATCTTAGAAAAGATGGTTTGGCCCGATAGAAAGGATTGGTCTCTTCGCTTAGATGATGTATTATGGACTTACCGTACAGCTTTTAAAACCCCTATCAGTATGTCACCCTACCGATTAGTTTATGGAAAAGCTTGCCATCTGCTGGTTGAATTAGAACATCGAGCACTCTGGGCCATACAAATGTTTAATTTTAACATAAAGAGTGCAAGTTCTAATCGAAGGTTGCAAATCAATGAACTGGAAGAACTTCGCAACGATGCATACGAGAGTTCACAAATTTACAAGGTTCGAACCAAAGTATTTCATGACAAATATATCTCTAGAAAATTATTTGAGCTAAATCAAAAGGTATGGCTTTTCAATTCTAGGTTACGTCTTTTTCCCGATAAACTTCGATCCCGATGGGATGGACCTTTCATTGTCACACAAATATTCCCACATGGAGCAATTGAAATTCATGACCCCCAGAATGACAATACATTTAAGGTAAACGGCCAACGTCTGAAGCCATATGTAGATGAAATTGCACATAAAAAATGAATCGACACCATCTACCTGTGTGATCCACTTTATAATGAATAATAAACTTGACATCTGGCTGAAGACGTAAAACTTAGCACTTGTTGGGAGGCAACCCAATGATTTATATTTTTTTTTTTACTTTACTGCAGCTGCAGGAATTTAGAACAAGAGCCTATTAATCAATGAAGCTATCTTCAACTTTCGAAGCAAAAATTATCCCAGGTGCACTCTCTCCTTTTATTTTCTTTGCTTTCCTACTCCATTGAGGAGAATGTAGATTAAGTTAGGGGGGAAGAAAATTAATCAAATCCTCGAGTATGGTCAGAAATAATTAGTTTTGTGTATCTAAATTTTATTTTGATTAAGAGTCAATTAGGCATCCTAATCAATGAATGATTAATGGTCAAGATAATTTTAGAAATACTAAGAAATAAATTATTAAGAAAATCTAATGAATGGTAGGGTTTAGACTAGACCAAATTTTAGGAGTGATTCTACAACCCTCTTCTTACTGATCTCAATAAAGAATCTGCTTCATGAGAGATTGGGTGGAAAGGTCGAGGTATGCAAAATTTCTTCTTAAAATTTATTTAAAAAAAAAATATATTGGTTTCCTACTGAGTAATCGGGCCCCTTCGCCTAAGTAAGTATTGTGGTTCGTGTAAAAAGATAGGCAATGTTAAAAAAAAAATAATGGATAATAAGGGGACTAAATTGCAAGAAGATAATAAACCTCTCTCACATTAAGTTAGAGAATTTAAAGAGTAAAGTGGGGAGTTGGTGAAAGAAAAGCTCTTGAAATTTTTTTAGTTAATACTCAGCCACTAATTGAGTCAAATTGATTTTAAAGAGTAAAGTGGGGAGTTGGTGAAAGAAAAGCTCTTGAAATTTTTTTAGTTAATACTCAGCCACTAATTGAGTCAAATTGATAATCCAATGAAGTATCTCTTTAATGGTCTGACCAGATATCATCTACCTTTTGGGATGCCTAACCTAACTTTGTATTCAAGACTGAGTTGGTATACAATGCTGATATATCTATCTTACTCGGAGATGAGCAAAATTCAAGTTGGAGGGTATGATAAACACTTAATTTAAGTCATTTAAAGCAAAAAATTATATTTAATTTATTTTATTTATTAAGAATTTGATACTTCTTTTTATGTTTTACAGGAAAGGTGATCGCCAATACAAAGAGTCTGATTCGTAGATCAAAAAGACTCAAGTTTGAAGAAAATTGAACTTAAAACAAAATTTAAATAAAAGAAAGATGCATACGGTATTATAGAAAATGAAGATACTATGCAAGGAATCCAAAGAGGATATAAAAGTCATTTTAAAGAAACAAAAGTTTCTTTTTGTAATCGGCAAGGTGCAGGCGTGCGGTCATGCAACGCGCGCGGTCACGCAGGCGCGCGATCACGCGGGTGCACGGGCGAGCGAGGAGCACGGGAGGATGCGCGGGCGCGGCATCGGGTGCGGCATCACGGCAGCGGGCGCGGCATCGGGTGCAGCAAGGCGAGCGCGCGGGTTCGCAGGGAGTTTGGCAAGGCGGACACAGTGGTGAATAGAGTGATCTTAAAATTAAAGAAAAAAATGTATACTTGGAAATACTTCAAGAAGAAGAATTTATATTTTCTTTATCTGCTTGTGATCTTTCAATCTCATCCATCCATCTTTTAGTCCTTAGTATTTTCTTTAGTCCCACATCGGAAAATCATGTAAAACTTCTCCCTCCTAACACCTATAAAAAGGCTTTTGTACTCCCATTGGAGGGGAAGCCCAGAAATTCTTCTAGAGCCTTGCATAAAGGAAGAGAAAAGGGACTACTCCATGAGCAGCTAGGCTAGTAGTCTCGGGAGTGGAGAAAAAATTTTGTAACGACATAGAGAAGGTTTATTGTTCTAAACTTTTTTGTATTTCTTTATATGCAATAAAGATTATGCTTTTTATTTAAATCATCATGAGTTCTTTATTTGCTCTCTTTCATATGCTTTTATTTATGCTTTCCTGTTAGATTAATATTAGGAACAACTTTTACTTTCCGAAGATGCACCGTGATCTACGGGTACGGGGCGTGCTGAGAAAAGAAGAGTTGTTTACCTAGTAATTTTCGAAGATGCACCGTGATCTACGGGTACGAGGCATGCCGAGAAAAGATAGGTATTTTTTTTAAGATTAATCACATCTATTTAATTAAAAAAGAGAACAACTCTACTAGTATAAAATTAATTCAAAACTCTCGAGCTCTTTATTTTCTAATTACATCAATTTTAAGATAATTTATTTTTTAAATCAAAAACAACACTTCTTTCTTTTATTTTGTAATCTCAACTTAGCCCAAGGTCCCTGAGGATACGATCTCGACTCATCCTACCTACGTAGTAAGTAGAGTTATTTTTGGTGCTATCAATGACTACGCATCAGTCTACTAATGAAACTCTTTATCAAGATTTTGCTAAGCTCATACAGGGGGAGTTTGAGATGAGTATGATGGAAGAACTTACATTCTTCCTCAGACTCTAAATCAAACAAACAAAGAAAGGGATCTCCATCACCCAAAGCAAGTACACAAGAGAACTGCTCAAAAGATTTGGAATAGAGGGCTTCAAAGCAATTAGTATCCCCATGAGCCCATCATGTAAGCTTGACAAGGATGAAGGAGGTAAAAATATAGACTCAAAACTTTATAGAGGCATGATTGGTTCTTTATTGTATTTAACTGCTAGTAGATCAGATATTATGTTTAATGTTTATCTATGTGCTCGTTTTCAATCAAATCCAAAAGAATCACATTTAAATATAGTTAAATTTTTTTTTAAATATTTAAAAGGTATATAAACTCTAGGATTATGGTATTCTAAGGACTCATTAATTGATCTAATAGGATATTCAGATACCGATTTTGCTGGATGTAGATTAGATAGAAAAAATACTAGTGGAACTTATCAATTTTTAGGAGTTAACTTAATCTCTTGATTTAGCAAGAAGCAAAATTTGATGGCACTGTCTATGGCCGAGGTCGAATATATTACAGTCAGAAGTTACTATGCTCAAATCTTATGGATTAAGCAATAACTTGAGGACTTTGGCATCAAACTCAATGAAACTCTCATAAGATGTGATAACACTACTGTTATTAATCTAATTAAAAATTTAATTCAGTACTCTAGATCAAAGCATATTGAAATTAGACATCATTTCACAAGAGAACATATCCAAAATAATAATATAATTCTTGATTATATTTGTACTAAAAAATAATTAGCTGACATCTTTATCAAGGCCTTAAGTAAAGATAGATTTTATAAAATTAGGAGAGAACTAGAAATCTTTGATCCATCAGTTTAAGTATCTTTTTGATTCCAAGTTCTTTTTGACAAAAATGCATTGAATCAATTTTTGAGCTCAATTCTCATTTCTCCCTTCTTAAAAGCTCAAAACTATTCTTCATATAATTAATCTCTTAAATAGACACCCTCCTCTCATGTTTCAAATTTTTTTGAAATTTTTACATTATTTTTTGAAATTTTTTTGCCATGAGTTGACCCCCAAGGTCGATCCTAAGGTAAACTTATAATTTTCATTAAAATCCATCGGACATTCTGTTTTATTGAAAAATCTCCATTTGTAAAGGAGCCGACCCTTTGCCTTTCATCTTCATCTTCCCACCGAACAAAAATTTTCTCCCTCTCCACTCTCTCAACCGCAAAATTTCTCTTAAAATTCCTCTTCCCATCATATTTTCCCCCTTCAAATCATCCTTTTAGGAACTAAATCTCTTTTTCTTTTCTTCCACATTTGGACGGATCAAGCTTACCCTAGCTTCAAACCCTCATCTTCAAATCGGCAGTCTATCTTCCCAAAATTCTTATTTTTTCTCTAAAATATTTTCCACTCTACCTCTCATTATGTCTTCTAAGTTGTTTGCAAGTCTCTCTTGTTCGAAATGGCTCTCAAATTGAAGCTACCACAGAGAAGAAAGTCTGTTCGTGGGTTAGAAGAGGATGTGTGCAGAAAAAGAATAGCAGTTGAGCCCTCTTCTGCTCTAACCCCAGTTTCAGGTCCTACTCCAGCTTCTACATAGTCTCCACTTAGTCCAAGCAAGGTACCTCTCTCCAATTGAAAAGTAGAACCCGGAAAGAACATAGATTTTAAGTTTTTTGAAAAAGAAGGGTTCTCAATTGGATCAAAAATTAAAAATCAAGGATGGGAGTTTTACTGTCTATTGAAGGAAAATACTTATATTGATTTGGTTAGAGAATTTTATTTGAATTTAAGTTACTACAATGGAACAGTAAAGTCTTCAGTGAAAGGTGTTAACATTGTTCTTGATCCATTGCATTTGGGATAAATCCTGTACTTGCCTTGTGAAGGTTATACTCATATGGAGCTCCCAATCAAAGAAGAAGGACTAAGTGTTATTTTAGGAAGAATATTTATTGAAAACTTAAATAAATTAGAAGTAAGGATTCTTTCAGTAGAGATGAGACTTTTGCATCACATGGTGACCAAACGTTTTGTCCCTAGGAGTGACAGGCATGACCTCTTATCTGGTAGGGATATATGCATCATGTACCATGTGATCATCGAGACCCCTTTGAACCTTCCTACTCTGATGTTTGAGGCTATGAGAGAGACCCTAAATAGGTCTAAGGCTCACCTGCCTTATGGTATGGCACTCACTCTGATCTTTAGGAGGTTTGGAGTCTATTTTGAGGGGGAGGCAGTCACCAGATTATCCCCAGCCGTAAATAGGTCTAAGACTGACAGGCAGAGTTTTAGATTTGCAGAGGTAGGTATTAGTCTTAGCTCATCCCCAGCTGCAAGAGGACATCACGGAGGTCTCCAACCTGTCTGCAGAGGTGGCTAGGCTTCGAGGTATTTTGGAGAGTGGCTTTGATTTTTTGAGGAGAGAGATCAGGAGCTCCAGTGAGGCTGTCTCTACTCAGATTGGTATCCTGATACAGTCCATGTCGAGAGCCTTGAAACAATTGGACACCATCAGACTTGTTCTCCTAGCAGAGTCCATATCTCCCTAGGTTCCGGGGCCTTCTCGTCCTTCTACTCGTGCCGATACTTCTACCCGTGGCCAAGACAGACATGGTCAAGGACGTGCCCATGGCTTTGATCTTGCGTCTCCTCATCATATCTCTGACTCTTCTGATTCTGATACCTCTAACCATGATATTTATTAGATCTAGCATAGTTAGTTTTTTATGTCTAGGATCTAACTTATAGCCTTTATATTTGTTGGCTGATTGACTCATGGAGAGTTATATTTTTTGTTACCCATGACTTTTGTATGGCCTATGTATTTTGACTTAACTCTTATGCATTGTGACACTTATATATTCAGTCATATTTTGGATACTATATATATATGCTTTTAACTTCTATGAATATCATTTGGATTGATTTTTATGAATGGCATCAATTGAAATATCTTAATTATGTGATATGAAAAATACCTCATATATGTGCTATGAAATATTATGAATGGCAATATCTTCTATATAAGTAAATTGAAATATCCTTTATGATTGCTATAGTGAGGAGAGTCTTTTTCATTTTTCTTTAAAAAGGGAGAGTAAAGATCTTAATTGATGTTGTCAAAAAGGAGAGTAGAGAAATAAAATCGGGCAATAAGCAAATTTGTCAAAGAAAATAATCTTATAAGTAATTTTCAAACTAATCTTCAAACTACTAATGATATATTTTATTCAAATAATTAGCTATAATATTTAAGTGATGCATTTTCATAAATTTAAAATTTTTTAATCAATGCTTTATATATGTTATATTTTGTTTTTGCTCAAGTATTTTGTCATTATCAAAAAGGGGAAGATTGTTGCTCCATGAATTAATTTTGATGATTACAAAATATTTGAGGGGATTACTAATGATTTTGGCTTGAAAAAAAATTTATTGTATTTCAGGAGCAAAATCATAATTTTATCAAGTTCTGATTCGAAAGCCTCAAGAGCAAGAACAGAAGACTTGTAATCTATTGGAGGTAATTTCATATTTTTTGGATGTGTATTTTGAGAGAAAATCAAGTTTAAAGAAAAGGATCGACCCCTAGGGTCGATCCCTGTCAAAAGGGGCTGAACAGCACGTATTTTTGACTGGCACACTCAAAAGGGACGGCCCTAGGAGTCAACCTTTGTTGTCTGTGTAAGCCAAAGATATAGAACAGTGACTTTCTATTCTGTACCATAGAGGTCGACTCATAAAGTCGATCCCTGTGCAGAGGTCGACCCTATGAGTCGACCCCTGCGATGGAAAATCTCCATAACGATTAGTTTTCAGCTCATTTTGGTCATATTTAATGCTCATTTAATGTACTCCAACGGCTTCAAACTTGCCCAGATTTCTCTCCACCATCCATTGAAGATATAAAGGCACTTAAAGGAGGGACAAAGATAGAGATTCAAGCATTCATTTCAGTCCTAAGCAAAAAGCTTTATTCAAGTTAAAGAAGCTTTCATTTCAAGTTCACCAACCCCTCAAGAGCTCATTCAAATCTTCAACAACCTTGAGGAGAATCAGAAAAGCTTCTTCTTTATTGTATAAAGTGTATTTAAAATTTTATTTGCTCATTAAAGAAGTTAAACTTGTATTTCCATGTGATTAACTCTTATATTCTATTTTATCTTGATCTTTAGTTTTGGAAGGGTTCCAAAACTTGGATAGATTGATCTGAATCTTGAGTCAGATTGTATTGGGTTGGCTTGTATCCGAAAAATAAGTATTCTAGTTTGAGATAGCTAGAGTCGGAGGTACCGACATTGTATTCTTATTGAATACGTTTTAGTGGATTTAAATTTCCAAGAGGTGCTTGTGGAGTAGATGTAGGTGCAAGGTTAGCACTGAACCACTATAAATTTTGATTATTTGTAGTGTGCTTACTTGCTCTTTTTCTAAATTTTTTTATTTTTTTACATTATTGCATCTCACTTCTACACCTTGCTTAAATCACTTACTACATATAACTTGCTTATTATTATTTAATCCTTGTGGTTTTAAATTAATTTTAAAATTTTAAAAACTCAATTCACCTCCCCTCTTGGGTTGCATAGCTGGGCAACAATCATAAATAATAGAGTATTTATGATGAAAATTAAGTTTTTGTCACCAATATTTGATTATTGATGATGATAATTTTTTATCATAAATAATTTATAATTTTTTTTTATTTTTTTCATGTATTAGCGATGAAAATATTACATCATAAATACTAGAGTATTTACGATAAAAAATTTACTGTTCATCACAAATATTCATTATTTATGATGTAATATTTTTATCATAAATAATATGTAATTTTTAATTTTTTAAAATTTTTTATTTTTTTAAAATATTAGCGATGAAAATTTTTCATCGTAAATACTAGAGTATTTATGATAGAAAATTAATTTTCATCACAAATATGTATGTATTTATGAAGTAATATTTTTATCATAAATAATCTATAATTTTTAAAATTTTAAAATATTTTATTTTTTTACACATATTAGCGATAAAAAAATTTTATCATAAATAAAATATATTTGTGATGAAAATTTTATTTTCATCACCAATAATCCATCATTTACGACATAACATTTTTGTTGCAAATAATCTATAATTTTTGAATTTTTGAATTTTTTTATTTATTTTATGTATTAGTGATGAAAAATTTTCATCATAAATAAAATATATTTGAGATAAAAATTTATATTTCATCATCAATACTCAATTATTTATGATGTAATATTTTCATCATAAATAATCTATAATTTTTAAATTTTTAAAATTTTTATTTTCTTTTAAATATTAGTAATAAAATTTTTTCATCATAAATACTTTAGTATTTATGATAGAAAATGAGTTTTCATCATGAATACTCCTATATTTGTGATGTAATTTGTTCATCGTAAATAATTTATAATTTTTAAATTTTTAAAATTTTTAATTTTTTTTAAATATTAGTAATGAAAATTTTTTATTGTAAATAATATGTATTTATGATAAAAATTTAAGTTTTGTCACTAATATTCTATTATTTATGACATAATATTTTTATCATAAATAATCTTTAATTATTGAATTTTTAAAATTTTTTATTTTTTTCAAATATTAGTGATGAATATTTTTCATCATAAATAATATGTATTTGCCATAAAAATTTAATTTTTTTTGCAAATACTTCCATTATTTATGATGAAATAATTTTCATCATTAATAGTTAAAAATTTAAAATTAAAATAAATATTTTATTATTTATGATGATTATTTTTATCATAAATAATATGTATTTATGATGAAATTTTATTTTCATTATAAATATGAAGATATTTATGATGAAAAATTAATTTCATCGTAAATAAATAATTATTAGCGATGAATTTGGTTTTCATCATAAATATTCTTATTTGTGATAAAATATATTTCTGTTGCAAATAAATTCATCGCAAAAAGTGATATTTTTTATAGTAAATTTAAATTAAATCTAATTCAATTAGACTTGATTTCAACTCTATTACTTAATCAAATTAAGCTAATTAATAATGTAATTACTAATTAATCCTCCTACGACTCACTAACTATTAGTGAATTATTTTATTGTAACTCTTGCATGATTAGACCCAATAATGATTCATAATCACTAATCAACCATCTGATGGGATACAAATTTTTTTTATATGTGATCCCATAGGTTCTATTTAATCTGTTAGTGAGATATACTGTGATCTCTATCATAATATCATCAAAATTTCTTTCGATGAATTGAAATAATTTCAACTTTATCCATCAAGAATCATCGATCATCAAGATAATGCTTGATAAGTCTCACGATCCATCAATGATATCTAGCAGTATGTAATGGCAACCCAGCAGAATAAAATATTGAACCTCTAGGTGTAGTTATCATGTAGTTCGATTTCTCTATCGTGAGTTCCAACAAGATACAAGTCAAGGATAACTCATCAAATTCGTTCATCCATCATATGCCAGATTTAATTGACTCAAGTTCATGTAAACTCTTATAGAAACTCCTTTCCATTATTTATCTATCATGGCCATAGATTTTAAGAGTCAGTCTCATGAACTGCATAGGACTTCTTTCTGTCTGTCAAAGTAGATAAATCCTATCTTGGTGCACATTCCATTCCTACAATGGACCTACTACAGCCAACAAATACCATAAGATTCTGAATGGCTAGGTAATCAAGTAATTGTGCAGTCAAACTATAGCAACCCCACTATGAACAGTCGAGACATCGCAGGTCAAAGAACTATCTATAAAACTGTAATATCGAGTAAGTTACTGATGAGTGGGTAGCCATCTAAGTGATTTCTCGTATTGATCATCCTCAGTACCCTTAATCTCTATCAAGCATCTGCACTCTCACTCCAGTATCTCCACACTATCGATTCGAGACTTCTCTACCTATAAAAAAAAGCAATCCGTGCATCGATCTATCTAGATCAATCACCGTCTCCGTGATGATCCATCGATCGGGAGCATTTAGAAATTAACCATTAATGACACGTACCTCAAATTTTCAACTCTTGAGAATACGTATCATCATCTATTAATTTCTCGGATGATTCATGGATACAATTTAAATACAACATGAATGGTAAATAATTCAAATTTTATTTATTTTATAATTTTAATAAAATTATGTCCTTAAAGAATGTGTACATAGGTCAGCCAATCTGACTTCTAGGGCATACATCTAATACATGGATGCCATTTCGGGCTACAATAAAATTAGGATGATGCCCAAGAATAAGGAGAAGACCGTTTTTACTACTAATAATGATCTTTTTTACTACAAGATCGTGCCTTTTAGCTTGAAGAATACTGAAGATACTTATCCAAGGTTGGTGAGCAAGCTCTTCTGTAACCAAATTGGAAGGAATATGGAAGTGTACATTGATAATATACTTATTAAAAATTGGGAGGTCGGAGATCAGATAAACAACCTCATGAACACCTTCACAACCCTTCAAAAATAATAAATGAAATAGAAGCCCAACATGTGCACATTTAGATTAACATCGGACAAATTTCTTAGATTTATGATATCACAATAAGGAATAGAGGCTAACCCTAAAAAGATCTGAGCCCTACAAAAGATAAGCCTACCAAAGATGGTGAAAAAAGTACAACACCTAATTGGATGAATAGCTACTGTCAATCGATACATATCAAGATCAATAAAGAGATGTCTCCCATTCTATAGAGCCCTAAAGCATGTTAAGGAGTTTCAATGGACTGACGAGTGCCAAACTATCTTTGATAAATTGAAGGAATACCTGGGCTCTCCCCCCCCTCCACAACAAACCAAAACTAGAAGAGGTATTGCATTTATACTTGGTTGTTTCATCTAGTGCAATAAGTTTGACTTTTGGTTTGTGAAGAAAGCAGGCTACAGAAGTCCATCTATTATACAAGTAAAGTTCTTTTGGACATCGAGACGAGATACTCCCGATTAGAAAAGATGGTGTATACCCTGATAACTTGAGCGAGAAAATTGTGACCCTATTTCCAAACCCATCCAATAGTCATGCTGACAAATCAACCCATGAAGATGGTCCTTTACATGTTGGATACCTCAAGCTAACTCACCAAGTGGGCACTGGAGCTTGAAGAGTTTGATATCAAGTATCAATCTCTTTCAATAGTCAAAGTGTAGGTGCTTGCTAACTTTGTCATTGAATGCACCATTCCTGAGGAAGAGGGAACCGAGGATGGATGAAAAGGGGAAGGTAGAGACACTCTGTAGAGGGAACCAAAGATGGACAAAAAGGTACTTGCTGCCTCTAGAGTTCATCTAGTTGGACTTTATCTTTGATAAGAATTATTTTATATAGATGACTAATTTTGTAGTGTTAATTATAGATAATGAAAGTAGTTAATATATCCATAAAGGTCATTGTAGCTGAAGTGACAAAAAATTTAGGACTGTCGAATCCTGTTTATGGAGCAGATATGGATAAGGGATAATATGTTAGGTCCTATGTTGAGGTAGTATTTTATAGAGGGGACCAACCCCATGAGGTTATAAGAATAGTTGGCCCTTCAGGGGTAGAACAAGAGAAATCTGAGAAGCAAACGGCAACTTATGCCTTTACTGCTTTGAAGCATCGATTTAACTTGGAGGTGTGAGATGTCAATTACTCAGATAAGGAGTATTTCAAATATGCCTATCAAAGAGTAAATGCTAGTTATGAAGAACTTCAATAGTTGAGATGGGATTATGATAGACTAAGAGATATGAATCAAAAACATATCTGGATACTAAATCTTCATTAAGAGAAAATTAATGTGGGGGAAAGAAGATGATTTAAAGAAAGGTATAATTTATTATTGCATAGAATAAGTTTATGTCATATTTGATATTTGAATAATTGATTTGAGTTTATTCAAATTTTTTCTTGTACTAGAGGACTCAATAGTGATTAATCTTGAATTATATTATCAAAAACTTTCTTAATTATGGAATATCTTGATATATTTTGGAGAAGATTCAAGGTAGTATCCGTAAATTTAAGAAATTGATAGTTGATCAGGTCTTTTGAATGGACTTGGAAAACTTAAGATTTATGGGGGTATTTTTTGAGTGAAATTGATCTGAATCAAAAGTAATATACTAAGATTTAATTAAATTCTACTACCTTCATAATTCTTTGCATCAAAAATAGTATAATTATGCTCATAGTTACAAAGGATCGAAACCATTTCTGATAAGAATTCCTTCAATGCTATATAAGTTCAATAATAAATGTCTAATGCTTTGATCGCCAACTATTAATATAATTAGTAGAATTGGAGATATTCTAGATATTAGTATATTTTGTGATAATTTAAAACTAAATTAGGTCTACTTTTATTATGGATGTGGAAATTTGAAAATTGTTAATCATTGGATCATGATTGAGATATGTATTGATTAAAACTTGAGTTATCATTTTCTAGAAGGAATTGGTTATATGTTGACAAAATTAATACTATGAAAAGAAAAAAAAAGTCTAGTAAATATTGCAAGCATATCAAGTAGAAAAATGTGTCAGAATTCAAAAGTACAACTTTAAAAATGAGACCATTAAAATTGAATTTAAAGTTTGTAATGATATATTTTGAATTTTCGATGGGGACCCTTCGACTCTCAAATCAGTTGAGAAGTGAAGAACAGAGAGAGAGAGAGAGAGAGTGGAGCACCTTGAGACCTTTCGAAAGCTTGCCTGGGGTCCTCACTTTCTATTTATAGAGGAGGAATGAGAGTCATGTACGTCAGAGAGACTTGCTACTCTTGGATATTGTGCATGGATCGTGTTGGCTGTGGTTGCTCCAGCATTCATGATGTGAAGCCAGTTGTTAATTTCATTCGACGCTGAATATAATCTCAATAGTTTTCTTCCTTATCTAGCCTTTTCAAAACTGTTAGGATAATGGATTTCTTCCAGATTGGGAGTGCTGCTTTATCAGGTTGGCCGTAGCCGACCATTACCTACCCGATCATGCTCAAGGTCTGAGTCAGATCTTTTCAAGATCAAGAGCTTCCTACTGGATTAAGTCAACTAATTTTCTCATATTCAACTCCTCTAGATCGACTATAGTTGACCCATAATAGCCTCAGCTATAACCGAGGATCAAGCCTGTCGAGACCTCAACTATGGTTGAGGACTCTATAGACCAAGGTCGAGGTGGTGGTCCACAACAATGCCTCCCACTCTCAAGCCCGAGCTCGAATCGAGGTTAGTCAAAAAGAGTACAAACTTGAAGCCATGTCGACCTAGAAGGATACTACATCAACCAGGTTCAAGAACCAATAAAGATTGGGACACATGTCGAAGATCGATGATGAGGACCATTTCGATCTGCCAATCTAAACTATTGACGTCATGGATCCGCATGAGCTCGATTGTGCCCAACCTGATGCTACCACTAGGCAATCATTGATGGTGGCTAGATGAATCGCCACTAGATTGGCGGTCCAAGCTTCTATAAATAGGCGGTTGCTTTCTTGGATTACTTTTATTGTTTTATAGTTTCACTTTTTCAAGAGCAAAGCGGAGCCCTTAGGTGATTTTCGATCACTTTCGATGATTGCTGTTGGTAGCTGTAGTCAACCTCGACTATAGCTAAGCTCCGAATTCCGACTCTTAGGGTCCAATCCTTGGTTTTGCTTGGTCATCCTTAGGTTAGTTTTTCTTTCTTCTCCCCCCTTTTTTTTTTAATTTCATCAAGGATGAGTGTGTCAAGCTCATCCCCAAGCACCTGATCCTTTGGTCATGACTCGATCGATATGGACCCTCGATCTGATGTTGAGTCTTCCTTGAAAAATTTTGAGGTTGAAAAGGTGCCCAATTTTGGCCCTTTTCGAGTGGCCTTTGTGCTCACCCATGAGGACCTAGAGTTCCTATGTCTGTAGTACCAAATTCCTTCAGAATTTAAACTAGAGTTCACCGATCATGAAGATCAGATAGTCTTACCCTCTCAAGGTCGGATCAGACTCTATGAAGAGTCTTTGAAGGTCAACCTCAGATTTTCAGATAGATTTCTCATTTAAGGAATACCCTAAGAAGATCGAATGGTGGTACATCTCTTTTGAGGCACTCTTTCCTCGATCCATAATTGGAAAGAGCATTATTTCTTTATTTCAACCAAGCTGTCCTAGGATTTTGGTACTTCATGGGATCAACCTTAGAGGTTGTTAAATAAGGCTCTAGTGCTTTCAGACACCAAGGAGGAGGTCTTGAAGCTCGTTTTCAGCCATGCTGCTCTTCCTTTTTGAAAACTCCTCTTTGAAGAGACATTATACAAGGTCGGATTGAGCCCAACCAATCCTCATAGTAAGTCAATCTTTTGTTGTATTTTTTACTTTGATTTCTTTGGACTGACTTCTGATTTCTAGATATGAAGCTTGAGGACCTTGAAGCCTTACACCGCACCACCAAGAGGAAGAAGTCATTAGGTACACTCCTATTCTTGAGCAAAGTTAACCCGAAGCCATCCTCATCCAACCGACCATTGGCTCGTCTCAAATGCCGATGTGGGGTTTGACTCCAAGGAAGGAGGCTTCCTTTGGAGTCTAGGTCGTCTCCCCTTAAGTCGGTTGCTCTGGGGGAACCAATTGCACCCTCCTTTGCATCCTTATCTCTTCAAGGTTCTACCACACCTCGAGTAGCCATACAGTTGTCCCCACGACAAGCCGACCCTCCTACTTTGGCTTCTTAAAAGCCCTCTACTCATCCTATGTAGGGGGCCCAAGATTACAATTCAGACCTCACAAACAACCAAGTTGCCCATGAAGTTCTTTGGGCCACAATTCTTCCAGCCGATGTTGAGGACATCAATATAGAAGGGCCCGGATATCGCATCAAAGATTCCTATGACTCTCTTCTTTGAGTAAATTTGAACAAGCTCCTCCTCTTCCTTTCTCCTCTCTCTCTCTTTCTTTTGACTTCACCTCTTCCTCAGCTCTTCAACCACATGGATCACTTCATGGGTGTTCTAAAATCTCGATAGGCCTCAAAGGAGGCCAAGGCCTGAACTACTCAATCCGAGGCCTGAGCTACCTAGGCTGAGAAGAAGGCGGATGAGGCCTTGGTATCAAAGGTAGCGACTGAGAAGAATGTCTAGTCCTTGAAGGCTAAGATAAGATCACCAGAGGTCGAGGCCTGTCTGATGGAAGGTCTCTATGCAGCGATGAATCAATGGGAAAAGAAGCAAGAGGCTAAGAAGGCTATAGTAGTCAAAGCCTTCTAGTCCTCAAAGGAGCTCACAATGATCAAGCTAGAGTTCACTACTGACTCTTACCTGGAGGGCTTTGCAAATTGCAAGGTGAAAATCTAGGATCTTTTCCCTGACATCGACCTTGACCCATTGGATGCCAAGGAGGAGGATGTAGGATTTGGAGCTGAGGTCATTCCGACTGAGGATACAAGAACTTAGGAAGAAGTCAATTTGAGACATGCTAAGCTCATGCCGGTTGAAGATGCAACTACCCCCCAACCTCTGCCCATGATCATGCTGCCAAAGTTTAAGACCCCAACCGAGAAGTCGAGTGCCCTTGCCGACACCTAGGATTTCGGTCTTTTCCTTATTTTTGTGCTTAAGCTTGGTAATGACCAAGCAAATTTTATGGTCGGACTACTTTTGTATTCTTCAACTATGATCAAATTGACTTTGTAATAGGCCGACCTTGCCATTGTAAATCTTTCATCTTTATACAGATCACACTTTTTCAATTTTGCCTTTACTGCTTTTCATCATCGTTCTTTTGTTTTTCTTTGTTACTTTGCATGTAAAGTCACGAGAATTAGACCTTGATGGAAAGGTCATCCTTGTCCTCGAACCTTTGCATAGTTCATTCAAGGATGAAGTGTGCTCATCCAAGGATGGAGAACGTCCGTTGACTATGGCTGGTTTCCACTCAATCATCCAAGGATGAAAAGCATCCATTGACTGTGTCGTTGGCCTCTACTCGATCCATCTGAGGATGAGGAGCACCTTTTGGCCTCATCATTGACCTTCACTCGACTCATCTAAGGATGAGAAGCATCCATTGGCCATGTTGTTGGCCTCCACTAGACTTATCCAAGGATGAGGAGCGCCCATTGGTCGTATTGCTAGCCTTCACTCGACTCATCCGAAGACAAGGAGCATCTTTTGGCCTCATTATTAGCTTTTGCTAGACTAATTCAAGGAAAAGAAGTATCTTTTAATTTCGTCGTTGGCCTCTACTCGACTCATCTGAGAATGAGGAGCACCCATTGGCCGTGTTGCTAGCCTTCGCTTGACTCGTTTGAGGATAAGGACGAAGAGTACCTTTTGGCCTCATCATTGGTTTCCACTTGACTCGTCCAAGCACAAAGAGAACTTGTTAGCCATGTCATTGGCCTCCACTCAATTCATCCAAGGATGAGGAGTATCCATTGGTTGTATCACTATCAACCGCTCAATTTGTTCGAGGATAAGGAGCACTTTTTGGCCTCATCATTGGCCTCCACTCGACTCATCCGAGGATGAGGAACATCCATTGGTTATGTTGCTGGCCCCGCTCGACTTGTTCAAGGATGAGGAGTGTTTTTTGGGCCTCATTGTTGGCCTCTACTTGACTTTGTCTGAGGATAAGAAGCACCCATGAGTCATGTTGCTAGCTTCACTAGACTCGTTTAAGGATGAGTGCTTTTTGGGCCTCATCATTGGCCTCCACTTGACTCGTCTGATAATGAGAAGCACCCATTGGCCGTGTCTCTAGCCTCTGCTCGACTCATCGAAGGATGAGGAGTACCTTTTAGATCTTAATGTTAGCCTCCACTTGACTCGTTCGAGGATGAGAAGTGCCCGCTGGCCTTTTATGATTGAAAATATGGGGGAAGATGATTTCAATTTACAAAAAGTAGATCTTTATTATTTAATGAAACTTACATCAAGGATAATAAATTCATAAATTTTTATCATTTCAGGTTTAAGAAATTGGTGCTCCGTTGAGTCAATGCAGTAGATATGCTTCCAAGCGCACCACGTCATGACCATGGTACGGACCTTCTCAATTTGGCAACAGCTTTCCCTATTAGGCTGGGCGAGACAATTTAGCTCTTCGCAAGATGAGGTCACCTAATCGGAAGGCTTTTTCTCTGATTTTTGAGATGTAGCATAAAGGTACTTTCTATTGGTAAGTCACCATCCAAAGTCAAGCTCGCTCCTACATTTCTTCCAGTAAGCCCAAGTTTACCCTTAGGTCATCTGAGTTGTTTTCTTCATTGAACTTCTTCATCCTTAGCAAAGGTAGACCAACCTCGAGTGGTATTACAGCCTTGGTCCTAAAGGCTAGGTTGAACAATGTTTCTCCAATAGAGATTTGTTGCATCGTTCGGTAAGCCTAAAGTACGTTGTAAAGCTCTTCGACCCATAGCCCCTTATCTCGATCCAGTCTTACCTTCAATCCTTGCAATAAAGTTTGCTTAGTTATCTTGACCTCTCCATTATTTTGAGGATGTGCGATCGAGATCATGCGATGCATAATCCCAATCTCCTTACAGAATTATGTGAACTTAGTATTATCAAACTGGTGTCCATTGTCTATGATAATAGCTCGCAGCAGGCCGAACCGATAGATAATGAACATCCATATGAAGTCACGAACTTTGGCTTCGATGATGCACACCAAAGTCTCTACTCCCACCCACTTCATGAAGTAGTTAATTGTAACGAGCGAAAACTTTTTTTGTACTACAGCAATCAAAAAGGGTCCAAGGATGTCCATTCTCCATTGGATAAAGATCCAAAGCATTGTGATCAGTGCCAATGGGGTTGAAGGCTAACATTGAATGTTAGCATTCCTCTGGCATTGGTCACACCTTCGTATTAAGTCGGATTCATCCTCTTGCATGATCAACCACAAATAACCTTATCGCAGTACTTTGTAAGCAAGGGCTCTACCCTCTAAGTGGTTATCGTAAATGTGCTTATGAACCTCCCAAAGAGCATAGTCTACCTTCGTTAGGCAAAGACATCAAAGCAATGGCAATGAATAGGACCTCTTATATAGCTTCCTTTCATACATTAGGTACCGTGGTGCTTGGTGCCTCAACTTTCTGGCCTCTTCATGATCGGTAGATAGAATTCTATCCCTCAAAAATTGGATGATCGGATCCATCCAACTTAGCTTATGGTCAGTCTATATTACTAGGGCCTCTTTAATGCTCAGACATTCTAGGATCTCCAGATATGAGCTCCTCTTGAGGTTAGCAGTTTCTTGGGTAGCGAGCTTTGATAGGAGGTCAGCTCTAGCATTTGCCAATCTCAGAATATATGAAACATTCAGAGATACAAAGTTAGATATGAGGTCTTTTATCTTTTGTAGGTACTTGATCATACTAGGATCTCGTGCCTCGTATTCACCTCATACTTGATCGACGACAAGCTATGAATCACTATAAAATCTTTGGTGCTAAACTCCCAGCTCCTTAGCAATCTTAAGCCCAACTTCCAAGACTTCATATTCAGCCTCATTATTTGAGGCTTTAAATCCAAAATGTAGATCATATTCGACAACCACTCCTAAGCTGGTGAGGATCATTCTGATCCCAGAACTAGTTGTATTAGAAGAGCCATCTACATAGAGAGTCTAGCACTTCTCAGGCTCTCTGGCTTCAGGTTTCACTGTGGGGTCAGAAATAGTGCATTCCAGAATAAAATCTGCTATCACCTTAGCCTTAGTGGATGGTCAGAGAAGGTATTTTATGTCAAACTCCCCTAACTCAAGGCCCACTTAGCTAGCCGGCTTGAGGTTTGAGGTCGGTAATGAACCAACATGATGGGTTGGTCGGTGAAGACAGTGACTATTTGCACTTGAAAGTATGGATGCTACCTCTTTGTTGAAATCACAAGTGTGCACACCATTTTCTCCAACCTTGTATACCTAGTTTCCACTTCATGGAGGACTCGACTTACATAATACATGGTTTTTGAAGCACACAATCCTATTGGACGAGCATCAATCTATCTGCTTGATGAGAGATTGTAAGGTATAAGTATAGGACCTCATCAAGCTCTGGCTTGCTGAAGAGAGGTGGGGAGCCAAGGTACCACTTCAGCTCATCAAACATATCTTGGCATTCCTCTATTCATTGAAAATTCTTTATCCATTTAAGAGCTCCAAAAAAGGATAGACTCTTCTTAGCCAACCTCTAGAGAAACTTGCTAAGAGCCACGATTCTTCTTATGAGATACTGTACCACTTTGATTGTCCTGACGGCTTCATCTCTTGGAGTGATTGAATCTTTTCAGGGTTACTTTGATCTCATGCTGCAACACCATAAAGTCAAAAAATTTATCGGAAGTGATCCCAAAAACACATTTATTGGGATTGAGCTTCATACAAAAGCATCACAGTGTCACGAAGGTCTCTTTGAGATCAGCGATGTGATGCTCAGTAGCCCTACCTTTGACGAGCATGTCATCCATATACACCTTCATATTTTATCCGATCTACTCCTTGAAGAGCTTGTTGATGAGCTTTTGGTAAGTTGTCCCTATATTTTTTAGGCCAAAAGGCATGACCGTATAATAAAAAAGGCCCTTATCAGTAATAAAAGCTATTCTTTCTTCATCCTTGAGAGCTATATGAATTTGGTTGTAGCTGGAGAAGGCATCCATGAAGGAGAGAAGTTGGTGATCTAACATAGCATCCATCAACTGATCGATCCGAGATAGTGGGTAACTATCCTTAGGACACACCTTATTGATATTGATATAGTCAATGCATACACATCACTTTCCATTTGCCTTCTTGACCAGCACCACATTGGCTAGCCATTCAGGATAATGGACCTCTCAAATAAAACCAGCCTTCAAGAGCTTGTCGACTTCTTTTCTATGGCCTTCTGTTGCTCTAATATGAAGCTTCTCTTCTTTTGCCTAATGGGATGATGCTTTGGGTCTACGTTCAGGTGATGGATAATAAGCTTCAGATCTGTGCTTGGCATATCCAAGGCTGACCAAGTAAAGATATCTATGTTGGATTGAAGAAATAAGACGAGATGTTAGCGATCCTTGTCACTCAAGTTAAAGCCGACCTGGATTATTCTGGTCAGGTTGAATTCCACCACAACTGGGATGAGATCTTCTATAGGTTGACCCCTTTGTTGCGTTAGTTCATCTCGAATATCATGCTCTTCCATAGGCTAGGGCTCCATAAGCCCCTCACTACATAAAGTCACATGCCATATAGCACTTTAGCTAATTGTTAGTCTCCTCGGACCTCTCCAACCTTGTGAGAGGTAGGAAACTTTATCAATGAGTGATAGATTGATATTACTACTCCAGCTGACCTAGTATAGCATTATAGGCAAACAGAACCTTCACGATCAGGAAGTCGACCTAGAAGGTTGACTGCCTTAGAGGGAGTCAACCATCCAGGGAGCTTTTTTATCAAATTTGTGCAGAAATCAAAGGTCCACTTCCAAGTTGAAGTACTCTAATTCAACCCCTGACCAGCCCATCCTACGATCATGAGGAGGGAGATAGCCCCTTCTACTAGCATGACATTACACAAAAAGCTGACCAGAGGAGATCTAATCTCCTCAATTGGTGATGAGGCAAACCCATTCTTACAAATGCATCACAAAATAAAAAATCCATAAAACTTTTATTATCAATTAAAATACGACGTATAACATAGTTCAAAATATTTAAAGTGACTACAACTGGATCATCATGAGGATATTTTATTCCTTTCATGTCAGTGTTAGAGAAAGTAATTCCATCTTTGACCCTTCTCTTCTTCTGCTCCTCTTTAGCTTGGCTTGGCTTTGAGGTAGGGTTGCCAACCTCCTCAGAGATGGTGTGGATCACTCTCACCATGGGCCTATCTTTCGGAGGACCTTCATGCTGAGATGGTTCAAGTCTGTCTTCCTTTCAGTTTGACTGCTCCTCAACATACCGCCTCAGTCATCCCCTCTTGATGAGTGCTTTAATCTCATCTTTGAGTTGCCGTCGTTCCTCTGTATCATGGTTGTGGTTCTGATGGTATGGGCAATACTTTCTTGCATTCCATACATGAGGTGTGGCTGTCATCTTCTTTGACTTTGAAAGGTTTCCTTGATGGACAATTTCCACCAGTAGTCGAGCCCGAGATGTGTTGAGGGAAATGTAATTATTAAACCTCTGATGTGGAGATCTAGATCAGTGTTGTCCGATCTAGGATCTGGCCCGACCAATGAGAGGTGTATGGGACCGGTGGGACTTCCTATCACTGTGCTGGCCTTCCCGCTTATGCACCTTGCTCTTTTGCTACTCTCTCCCTCATTTCCTTAGGCCCATTGCTGGGGCTCTGTCCATGCCAAGCCCACACCTCCTTAGCATTTGCATACTTCCCCACCCTTCCCAACATTTCAATGAAGTCTTAAGGTACCTCCTTTCAAGCAAAAGAGAAAGTCGTTCTTAAGTAGCCCAGCCATAAGCACAGGCATGGCTATTGACTGGTCCAGATTGTGCTTCTAAAGTCATGGCATTAAAGCAGTTAATGTAGTCTTGAAGAGACTCACCTTTTTATTGCTTGATGCTAACAAGCGACTCCGAGCTACGATGCTGTCAGCGATTGTTGATGAAGTGGGTTGCGAACAACTGACCAAGCTGCTCAAAAAAATCAATTGAGCCAGACTGAAGGCTTGAATACTAGTATTGGACAACCTTCCTTAAGGTCGATAGGCATGCCTAGTAGAGGATTGCATTAGTCACTCTATGAAGGTGCATCAGAGCCTTGAAGCTCTCTAAATGGTCAATGAGGTCCGAGGTCCTGTCATAGGGTTCTAATTATCACATCATGAATCATGCTGGAAGTGGTTCATCTATAATCTTCCTAATGAATGGGGGGTCGGAGTTGAAGCTGAGCTCTATCCCTGGTTGCTGAGTTTGACCTTGCAGCACTTCAATCCACCACTGCATCTTCTAAAATCTTCTCTCCACCTCAGCATCCTAAATTGTATAGGGTTCTCGATGTCGAGGAGATAGGTTACCCAGGATGAAATCCCTCTCTGACTGTGGGGCTAATGAGTGCCTATGTCATCCTCGAACAGGGCATGTGGGTCGACTGAGTCGGCTATGCCCCTACCTCGGACTTCAAGGAGGTGAGTGCTCGATTACTGGTCTAGCTTGGTCTCGATGTGGGGCTTCTGAAATAAGCTGAGATGCAATGATTTGTTGCATCCCTCACACGTCAGTGGATCAAGCTCCAACCTCTAGGACGAGGCTATTAAATTGCTTGTTGGAGACCATTGGCACCAATCGAGCAAGAGGGGGTACCAAGGTCGGTTTAGGTGCAATGGCTTTCTAGAGGACATTGTTCATCCATGCGCCATTGGAATGGCGAGAAGCATTTGAGGCTCCTCTTTATGGCCTTATGATTTCTCTCTTGCCTAAATACTAGTCTCGAACAAATACTTCGAGGTTCCTCCTTCTAGCACTAACCTATTGTTGCCAAATCCCAAGTTAGAGAGGTCGAAGCTAGTCCCAGTGAGTGGCGGCTAAGTGTAGATCTCCTCGACTGAAGTCTCCTCAACTGGGGTGGGAAAGATGGGTCCTCGACAAGGATGAGAAAGGTAGGTCCTTGATTGAGATGAGGCACTAGAGCGGCTGACTTCGACTATTGGGGCGAGAATTGCAAAAAGCCCATGATCGAAAGATTTTCTGATAGAGAACCTCCAATTGAAGAATAGAGAGAGCATGGAGCACCTTGAGGCATTTCGAGAGCTTACATGGGGTCCCCACTTTCCTCCTATTCATAGAGGGGAAATGAGAGTTGTGTACATTGGGGAGACTTGCTACTCTCAGATATTGTGCATGGATTGTGCTAACAATGGTTGCTTCCACATTCATGATGTGGAGCCAGCCGTTTATTGCCATTTGGGAAAGAATCTAATCTCAATGGTTTTCTTTCTTATCAAGTCTTTTCAAGATCATAAAAAGAATGAATTCCTTTCAGATTGAGACTGCTGTCTTATTTGAATCATCTTCCTCAAGTCAACCATAGCTGACCTTTACCTACCTCGGCCATGCCCGAGGTCCGAGTCTGGTCTTTTCAAGATCAAGAACTTCTAACTAGATTAGGTCAATTGACTTGAATCTCATGTTCAACTCCTCTAGGTTGGCTATAACTGACCCTTAGTAGCCTCAACTGTAACCGAGGACCAAGTCTACCAAGACCTCGACTATGGTCGAGGATCTTGTCAATCCAGGCCAAGATGGTGGTCCACAACATCACTAATTATATAATTTTGATACTAAACATATTGATATTCCATATTATATGATGCACTAATATGATTTAAATTTGTTATATAAATATATTTGTTACTTACTAAGCCATGGAGCTCATAAATATTCACCTAATATTTTTAGATTCAAGGACCTAATTTTGGGATCAGGCATCAGCATTTTGAATTTATGCATAAGGCGAGACTGATTTGTAGAAGGTGGGTAGTCCCCTAGATCAATGAAAGTATAGTGATATTTCATACAAAAATGATGTGGAAGGCTGCAACAGTTAAAGTTGAAAATATAAAATGCAATAGATGGTTGTTATGATAATACCACTGCCTATGCAAAGAATATATAATTTTTTATATTATATTTTAGTGCTTACCAGATCAAATGCCTTGCATGTCTATAGGGATGGTTCTTTGTAGGTATGTGATAGCTGTTCATGTCTTCGATTTTTTTTTTTAAATTCGGGAATGGAGGCATGACAATAACAAAAGAAGAGATGGAAGGAAGAAGGGTCTTCATTTTCCAATGCCTTTGCTTCCTCCTCTTACTCTTCTCAGTGGCCAAGAGCCAAAAAAATTAAGTGCCCTCCATCCATATAAGAACTTGGTATTCTACTTTCATGATATACGCTACAATGGCCAAAATGCTGCCAATGCCACCTCGGCCATTGTCGGGGCACTTGCATGAGTCAATCTCACAACACTTGCCGGGTTCGTGCACTTTGGGGATGTGGTTGTGTTCAACAAGCCTATCACCTTAGACAACAACTTGCACTCCAAGCCGGTAGGCCAAGCTTAGGGCCTCTATTTGTTTGTGTTGTTGCGAGGCTCTAGAGGAAAGAAGATGAGGTCGGTGTTGAATTGAGCTAGAGAGCTGCTAAGAGTCAAACCGATGTAGACCATGAATGGACCTATAAAAGAAGTCTTAAAATCGATGAGGTATCCTCTGGTTTATGACCTTTTGATGCTTAAGTCAGTTGAGACCTTGAGAACAGATAGTAAAAATAAAGAAAATGGAAGGCAAGAAAAAAAGTTGAGTAGAAAGAGTAAGAATTTTTGGTTTCCTTCAGTGGGGGAGCTGAAATAAATTCAGCAAAATCTTGGCTTTTAAAATTATGACTTATCTTATGGAAAGTACCCTGTCTCTCTTTATATAGAAAAAATTTGTTTAGACTGTTAGGAGAGTTTGTTAGGCTATTAGAAATCTATTAAGTCGTTAATTTATTATAATAGAATGACCAACTATATGAAGATCGTAGACTGTTCACCCACATGGTGATTAGCTATAGTATAGCTGGAAGATAATTGTTATAGAATTGGACAACAGCTATAATGGAGCTATAGAGTAACTATCTTTGTTCTGAATTAGATTGGTTCTGGATTGATGTCATTTGTAGAAGATCGAGAAAAAATTGAGCTGATCACAATACTCCAATAAGAATTAAAATAGATTAATTCAAATCAGCACAAAATCGATCTAAGAGCTAAATTAGGTCGGTATTTTATCGACTTGACCCAGAAGTTGACTTGGTCGATGTGACTTTCAGATGATTCATTCTGATTTTACCATGTGGTCAGAAGTTGGTTAATTGTACCAACACATGCCCTCTACTTTTCGGACCCGAAGTAAAATTCTCCACATCAGAGTAGAAAGTCAAAAGATCTCATCTGATCTCTACCAACGATAATAAATGCACCATGTGGTGGTTGACAGTATTTATTTTTAATCATTCGAGGCGGCATGCCACTTTTCAAAATGTCTCATCGATCCTCCAGCAATTATGAAGATCTAAAGAATCAGAAACTCATAATTACCTAAAAGGCTATGCTGATATAGTCTAATTCTCTGCCTGCCACATGTCATCCTAACATTGGCTACTTTAACTATCGCATGCGTGGCTTGATTAGGAAGAGATGTGCTAAAATATCTCTTATCAAAGTCATTGGATTACGATCAAGTGGCATTGGTGTGATGGAAAATCTGGTTGATTTGAACCATTGATGAGCTCTATAAATAGGCGCATACTCTGTTTGAAAATCACTTTACTATTTCTACTACATGGAAGTTCTGCCAAATTTTTTTTCGAGCCTTCCCAACACCACCAAAGCCAGAGAAAGATTTCCAGCATCACGGTAGTTAGAAGAAGGGTCATCGATGTCGAACAAGAGTTCCCAAAAACCTCTTCAAAGCCTTTTTTCCATCCAATAGGTAGATTTTCTTTGTTCCCAGTTCCTTTTCTTGTGTCATTCTAGGGTTTTAGGTTTCACCATCTTCATTTTCTTTTTTTGAATAGCTTTCTTCTTCTTTCTTTTTGCTCACATTCCCTTTCCATTTTGTCCTTTCTAATTAGGAACGAGCTTTCCTTATTCTGTATTCTGATGGTTTCGAGATTTTAGCTCGACAAATAATAAGATCTCCTTTATAAGAAGATTTTAGCTTCATCCGAGCATTATAATATCTGGCCACTTTCTATTTATAAGTGGCCATGTGAATCTGAGCTCTTTCTCAGGTTTCATCAAGCAGATCCAAATCGATTCTTAACTGATCTGAGTTACTTTCCTCATGAAAATTTTCTATCCTGATCGTCGGAAGATCGATCTCCATAAGTATTATTGCTTCTACCCCAAAAGTTTAAAAATTATCTCTCCAATTGATCTTCGAGGTGTAGTTTGGTAGGCCTAAAGAACACCATAAAGTTCATCCATTTAGGGTCTCTTTGCTTTTGTGAGTTTTATTTTCAAACCTCAAAGAATAGTTCGATTGATAACCTTGGCTTCTATTTGATTATGGATGTCCCACTAAAGTAAGCCTGTGGTCTATATGAAGCTTAAAACAAAATTCTTTAAATTTTTTATTATCAGATTTGTTAGATGAGTGCCCTAGAAGTCAATTATTGACTGACACATTTTGTAATTCCAGAACTTAACCTTATACTTGTAGCACTTTTATTATTAATAGAGGATATTTTTATTCCAATTATATTTATGTGTCCATGATTTATCCTAAAAATTAATAAAGATGATTTTGTATATTCTCAAGGTATTGAAAATTTGAGACTTACATTATTAGTGGTTAGTTTCTAGATACTTTCGATCAAAGGATCATCACAAAGGATAGTGATCAATTCATTTAAGATCGATGCATACATCACTTTCTCTTCTGGGTAAATGAGTCTTGAGTCTGCAGTGTACGGACACTGAGGTCCCTACACTGAGGTGAAAGTATAGGTGGTTGTTAGAGAATAACTTGTACTGAGCATGACCAATGGGAGAAACCACTTAGATATCTACTCACTCGTCAGTGATTATTTCGATGCTGTAGTGGTCTAAATGGTCTTTTGACTAGCAATGTCATCGGCTATTCACAGTGAGGCTATTGAGTTTGATTGCACATTTCTTTGGTCCCTAGCCATTCGAATCCGTACTATGTATGTTGGTTATAGTAGGTTCAGATTTACTATTAGGAGTAGGATGTACCTACATGAAATCTATCGATCTTGGTAGAAAAAGAGAAGTTCTATATGATTTACGAGATGAGTTCAAAAAGTTTTTGGCCAAAGCAAGTGTGAATATTAGAAAAAAATTTTTACGAAATTCATTAGTGAACTCGAGTCAAGTCAATCTAGTATATGACTAATGATGGGGTATAACGAGTTCTCCATGACCTCCATCAAGTTGGTGTTGGAATTTCTATGTCGGGGCATGCATGTATGTTTCAAAAATTTTTTTTTTTAAATATGATAGCAGAATAGAAAATTCAAACTTCTTTTAATCTATATTATGCATGCATAAAATTAAACTATAAGGATCTACTTCATATGCTAAAATTGTACATGTGCTGAAATTTAATATGTGATCGAATCACATACCTATTTCGTAATTTCTTTCTTCAAATCTGAATCTGAAAGAGAAGAGGCTCTCTCTTAGCCACACAAGTACCTGACCTCTATGGGTATCCACTCAAAATCAGTCTGAAATATTTCTTTTAAAATTAATTTTTCTTCTCCAAGAAAAATCAGCCTGCGAATCTGAATGAAGTCTACATCGCGATCAACTCTTTGATTCTTTTCTTGATCTTCTTCTTCTCTTCTTCTCTTGTCTTTCTTCCCTTGAATATGCTGCTGCTATGGGCTAGAAAACAGTACAAGAGGGATGCCCAACAGCCTTGGGTATGGAAGGAAAAGGGATGCCCAAAAGGAGGTGGTGTGTGGACGTCCAAAGGGGAGGAGAAGAGAGGGCATGGGGCACTCTAATAGGTGGCATAGGTTGTTGGTTGTGATGCCTAAGGACCTTAGGAGAGGTCTCTTTAAATAGGCATAAGTTTTGAATCCTATTCAAAACTAAATAAGCACTTAATACAAGTCCTACTTATATTAGGTTTCCTAATAACTTAAGTTATTCAACTTCCTTTAGGAGACCTATTAGGCACCAACTCTTGGAGCCCTTGCACCCATAAAATCACACCCCAAAGTGCACCCAAGAGACACCCTAAAAAGAATCCACACATTCTCTAAAGATGGAACAGTCCAACTTGATCAAATCAAGTGGCGCCCCATAAAAACTATCAAGAAAATTAATTAAGGATTTGTACTCTTAATTCATTTGATCCAAAACCTTAGGCACCTAACAATTGAAGTCCAATAAATCTAATTCATTTAGATTATTAGTAGATAATTTAGTTTGAATTAATCTTATCAAATATTAAGTCTAAATATAAAGAAAAAATTGGATCCAACCATGTGCTAGCAAGATTATCCTAAACCTAATAGGATTTTTCTAAATTCAATTAAGACTTCATAAGCCCAATTGCTTATTGCAGGTCTAATCCTTTTATTGTGTGATCCCATAGATTCAATTCTATCTTGTAGTGAGATATACAATGATCTCTATCAAAGAATCATTGAAACTTTTTTCAATGGGTCAGAACAATTTCACTCTAACTCATCAAGAATTATCGATCCAAAACAATCCTAGTGAGCTCTCACAATCCACCAGTGACACCTAGCAGTATGTAGCAGCAACCCAATAGAATCAAAAATAAATCTCAAGGTGTAGTTAACATGTGATTCAGTTCCTCTATCGTGAGTCCTGACTAAATGGCAGGTCATGGATAAATTATCAAATCTCAACATCAGTCATATAATAGATTTAATCAGCTCAAGTCCAATTATGATTCTTATAAAAATTCTTTTTCATCAATCATACTATTGTGGTCATAAACTTTCAAATTTCATAAGACTACTCCTCTCTATTAAGGTCGATAGATCCCATCTTAATGCACATCCTACTCTTATAGTGGACCAATTATCGTCAACATCTACTACAAGGGCTCATTGAGATCCATGTTTATGTGTCAGTCAAACTCCAGCAGTCTCACTACGAGCAGTCGTACAATCTTAGGTCAAATGACCATTCACACAACTACAGTATCGAGATAATCACTAACAATCGAATGAAAATCTAAATAATCTCTCATATGGTCATGCTCAGTACTAGTTATTCTCTAACAACTATCCGCACTTATCGCTCAGTGTCTCTACACTATAGACCAGAGACTCATCTATCCCGAAGAAAGTGATCTATGCATCGGTTTATCCAGATCAATCACTATCCTCATGATGATACTATGATCGGAAGCATTTAGGAATTAAATACATGTCTCTAATTCTTAATATTTTAAGAATACGTATCGAAAAGTTAATTTCATAGATGATTCAAGGACACATCACACTTGAATAAAAAATAAACTTATTTTTTTATTGATCAAATCAATATATAAAGTACAAAATTATATCCTAGCTTTATAACAATGTGTCAGCCATATTGGCTTCTAGAACATATATCTAATAATCTCCCACTTGGATTAAAGTCAATTGGCCACTAATCTAAGTCCCATCTTTTCAAGGTGGATTTTTATTTTCGGTTGGATCAATTTCTTTATCAACGGATTTGCCACATTGTTCGCGGATCTTCGCACCTCGACATGTTTCTTTTCGAGATAGTCACATATGATATGATACCGCCGCTCAATGTGCTTTGATTTCTGATGAGATCTCGGCTCCTTAGCAAGTGCTATAGCTTTATTGTTGTCACAGTAAAGTGGTATGACATCCGATATCATAACTTCAAGTTTTGCGATAAACTTCTTGAATCAGAAGCCTTCTTTTGCAGCATCCGAAACAGTGACATACTTAGCCTCTGTGGTCGAATCCGCTATGATGGATTGCTTAGAACTCTTCTAGCTAACTACATCACCATTGCAAACGAACATATATCCTGATGCAGATTTTCTATCATCAGGATCAGACATGAAGTCTGAATTAGTATATCCCTCGACTCACAACTCAGAACCTCCCCCAAAGATCAAGCATAAATCTTTAGTCCTTCTCAAGTACTTAAGGATATTTTTCATAGCTATCTAGTACTCCTCATCTGGATTTGACTAATACCTACTCGTGACACTCACAGTAAGGGCAATATCAGGTTGAGTACATAGCATGACATACATGAGGCTCTCTATGGCTGAGGCATAAGGAATCCTACTCATACGTTGAACTTTTTTAGATGTGGTCGGATACATCGTCTTGAAAAGATTAATACCATACCTAAGAGGTAAAAATCTTTTTTTAGAATTTTTTATGCTGAACCTCTTCAGCACCTTCTCTATGTATAGCTTTTGTGACAGGCCTAGAATCTTTTTTGATTTATCCCTATAGACCTTTATTCTAAGAATATAGAATGCTTCTCCTAGGTCTTTCATGAAAAATTTCTTGGATAACCATTTTTTGACTGTGGTCAATATGGGAATATCATTCTCAATGGGGAGAATATCATCCACATACAATACAAAAAATATTATTGCACTCCCACTGATCTTTTTATATACACAAAGTTCCTCTTCATTCTTGATGAAATGAAATAATTTGATCGTATCATCAAAATGATGATTCTAACTTTGAGAGGCTTGCTTTTATCCGTATATAGATTTTTGCAGCTTGCAAACTTTGTGATCACCATCACCAGACGTAAAACCCAAAGACTGCTTCATATAGATATCTTCCTCAAGATATTTATTCAGGAAAGCA
Source organism: Elaeis guineensis (assembly GCF_000442705.2). NCBI lineage: Eukaryota > Viridiplantae > Streptophyta > Magnoliopsida > Arecales > Arecaceae > Elaeis > Elaeis guineensis. The sequence continues at coordinate 40,086,807 of NC_025998.2, forward strand.
GTTTTCAAATCCATTTGTCAGATTTCATAATCATAATAAGCTGCAACAGCAAGCAAAGTGTGGATGGATTTCAGCATGGCTATGGGCGGGAAGGTTTCTTGATAATCAATGCTCTCGCACTGACTATAACTTTTTACCACAAACCTAGCTTTATAGGTCTCTATCTTACTATCGGCACCTATTTTTCTTTTGTAGATCTATTTACATCCAATGGTAACAATACCCTCAGGTGGATCCACTAAGATCCATACTTAGTTCAAGTATATCGAGTCAATTTCTGACTTCATCGTATCTAATCATTTCTCAAAATTGATGTCAGACATCATCTCGTCAAAGATATTAAGATCATCACCATTACCCCTATCTCCCATAAGGAATATTTTCTTTACTTCCTCTATAAGCATACCCATGTATCTTTCAGGAGATCGAGAGATCTTGCTAGATCTATGAGGTGGTAGAAGAATATCAACTACTAGCTCATGAATAATGGGTTCTTGAGGATCAATAGCTCTTTGTTCTTTAGAGACCTTCTCTTCGAGCTCAACTAGCCTCCCACTGCCACCATCCTGAATAAACTATTTTTCTACGAATATGGCGTTGCGACTCACAATCACATTATGATCTTGTAGGAAGTAGAAGTAATATCTTATGGATTCTTTTGGATACCCTATAAAACGAGCTATTACAAATCTATCCTCTAGTGTATCAGCCATCTGTCTCTTGACATAGGCCGGACATCTTCAAATCTTAAGATAATCTAGACTTGACTTCTTACCATACCATATCTCATATGGTGTGGTAAGAACGGACTTTGATGGAATCCTATTCAATAAGTGAATGACAGTTAATAAGGTATGTCCCCAAAGATATAAGGATAGATCAATGAAGCTTATCATGGACCTAACTATATCCAATAGGGACCTATTCCTCCTTTCAGATACCCCATTGAGCTGAGGTGTTCCGAAAAGAGTCCATTAAGTGTATGCCATTGTCCTTAATATATCTCAAAAATTTTTGACTAAGATATTCACCTCCTCAATCAGATCGAAGAACCTTAATGAGTTTGTCTGTTTATTTTTCTACTTCATTTTTTAATTTCTTAAACTTTTTAAAGGCTTCAGACTTGTATTTCATCAGATACACATACCCATACCTAGACAGATCATTGGTAAAGGTAATGAAGTAGCTATAACTATCTCTGGCCTACACATCAAATGGCCCACACATATAGGTGTGTACTGAGATAAGTAACTCAGTGGCCCTTTCTCCATGTTCTATAAAGGGTAACTTGATGATTTTTTTCTCGAAGGCAAGATTCACAAGCTGGATATGACTCTGGGTTAAGAGACCCAAGGATCTCATCTTTTTTCAGTTTGTTTATCCTGTCCTCTCTAATATGACCTAGTCTATGATGCCATAAGTACTTCTGATTAATTTCATCTCTGGATCTCTTTTGACCTACGGCACTCACTATTTGCTTGTTTAAATTCACATTTGCATCAACATGCAAGTGATATAGACTGTCAATTAAAAGACCTCGTGCAACTAATTTATTTCATAAATAAATAGAATAAAAGCCTTTATTGAAACTAATTTCAAAATCTTTCTAGCTAGCACAGACACAGAAATCAAGTTCCGACTAGCTATAGGAATAAAATAATAGTCCTTTAAATCTAATCTAAAATCAGACGATAATCGAAGAGGATAAATGCCAACAGTTTCTGCAGTAACTTTTGCTCCATTGCCAACCCGAAGGATCATATCACCTTCCCTCAACCTCCTATTGATCTTGCATTGAGGTATATATATGAGCACTTGAACCAAAATCTAAAACCCAACTAGAAGTAGAAGAAACTATAAGGTTAGATTCAATTATGAGCATACCTTCTGATGGTTTATCATCCTTTTTGATTTTTAGGCTCTCTAGATAAAGTGGACAGTTCCACCTCTAGTGGCCTTCAGCATCATAGTGAAAATACTTTCTCTTTACTTCGGTCTTCTTTGGAACATCCTTCTTTGGCTTGCTCTCTTTTTTCTGCTTCTTAGCAGATTTAGTCTTCTTCTTCTCAGTAGACTTTTTCTTAGAAGAAGTTCGCTCTACAGCGAGAATAGTACCTCTTGAACTCTTCAAGATTCCTTCTGTAGTGACAAACATATTGACCAGTTCGGATATAGTGCAATCGAGTTTGTTCATATAAAAATTTACAATAAATTGACTATATGAACTCGTAAGAGATTAAAAGATCAAATCCATCCATAATTCCTTTTGTATTTCAAGCCCGAGCTTCCCAAGCTCCTCAATGTCCTTGATTACTGTCATACAGTACTTATGGACTGACTATCCTTTGCATATCTTCAAATTGAAGAGTCTTTTGGATACTTTGAAGCATACTGTATGGCTCTGCTCACCATACAACTCTTACAGGTGAGTTATTATAGCCCTGTCAGTGGGCAAATATTCATGCTAGCTTTACAACTTATTTGACATAGATGCCAGCATATAGCACTTGACCCGACTGTCTTCATCCATCTATTTTTCAAAAGCAGCTCTTTGCTCAGCAATAGGATGATTTTGTAACACTATGGGTTCCTGATCGAGTACATGAACTAATTTTTTTGAGGTCAGAACAATCCTAAGATTTCTAAGCCAGTCTTTGTAATTAGTTTCGATTAAACGATTGGTTTCAATGATGCAGGCTAGAGAGTTTGAGGCTGATATTATTTAACTGCGAGAGTAGAAACTTAAGTTACACTTTTATACTTTAATGATATATTTGCTTCTACAGATTTTAAGATGCAAACAATGACTCTCACTAATTTTTTGGATCCCTCCACTCTCCGGGTGGGAAACAAAAACTCTAATGCGATAAAAAGATTCTTAGTGGGTGCTGCGATTCCACCGATGTCATGCATCTCACCTAACAGTTATTGGTAACATACACACCGATGTATGGACAACTCTTTATCTAGATGCTTTTTTAAGCATGTTGCAGCGACTTGATCTCTAAGTCATGTGGGCTCACCTAACAGTTATTGACCACACTCTTTAGTTAAGCCCGACCCACCGTTTACAAGCAGGTGCAAGGCCGTCATTAGGTTCCTCACCTAACAGTTATTGGGCCCAACCCCATCCTTATCCTGGAGCAATTCTTTGCTAATAGAGTAGTTGCATATTTTCAGTACAACTGAACCACTGTAACCAGCTGAGAATAATCAACACCAGTAGCACATCCGCAAATCTACAATGATGGAAGACCTATGGACTTAATATTTATGAAAAAATTTATGTTTATGTCTTATCTAATCAATCATCATATGACCAATCTGATTGGTATGGGCTAAACCAAAATGCCAAGCAACTGAATTGAAGACTCAATTTTTCAAATTGGCCAGGTAAGTAGAGATCGGTGGATGTCCCCCTGTTGCTTTCCTTAGACACCAATAAATTGATCAGATCAGCTAACGAAATTAATTAAATAACCATGTCTCAATTATTTGCCTTAGACACCAATAGATCAATTGGTCCAAATAGATTAACTCAAATGAATTAGACTCAAGCCATCGAGCTAAATTAGGTCTTTAGGTTAATCGATTCTACATATGGGATTCAATCAATTTGATCAACAATAATTACATGATCATTTAACTTAATTGATCTAACCCTAATCAATACTTGACTCGATTTGATTAATTACTTAATCGAATTAGACCCATAATATTCAAAACATAAACCTTAGATGCAATCTAATTACATGACCTAACTTTTGATTTTTTTATAACCAAAATCCTCATGCATAAACACAAATTTTAGATTTCAAAACTAAATTTCAAATCTAAATTCTTTACATGAAAGATAAGTTTTAAATCATGAAATAATTTTTAGATTTAACATACAAACATATATCTCATATATGCATGTGAAATTCAGATCTAAATAAAATTCAGATCAATACATGATTTCATATATCTCATATACAAATCATGAATTATATGAAAAATAAATTTTGTGACCTAAATATCCAATCATATATCTCATATATGAATTATGAATCAAGTCAAATAAAATTTAAGATTTATGCATGCATCTATAGATCACATGAACATGAATTAGAAATTATTCTAGATCAAAATTCAGATCTATGCATGCTTTAATATATCAACTATATGTTCTAAAATTAAACATAAAATAAATTTTAGATTCAAAATATTCATCTATATATCTTATATATCAAAAAAAAATTAGATTTTGAAACTTTTTTCAAAATATATATGTCAATTTCATGCACATGAAACCTGTGACTCTGATACCACTGTTGAAATTTCTATATCGGGGCATGCATGCATGTATGTTTTAAATTTTTTTCTTTTCTAAACATGATAGTAGAATAGAAGAATAAAATTCTTTTTAATCTATATCATACATGCATAAAACTTAAACCACAAGCATCTACTTAATATGTTGAAATTGTACATATGCTGAAATTTAATATGTGATCGAATCACATACCTGTTTCGTAATTTATTTCTTTAAATCTGGATCTGAAAGAAAAGAATCTCTCTCTTAGCCATACAAATATCCAACCTCTATGAATATCCACTTAGGATCAGTCTGGAACAGCCTTCTTAAAATTGATTTTTTTTCTTCAAAAAAAATCAGCCTGCAAATTTGAACGAAGCCTGGATTGTGATCAACTCTTTGATCCTTGTCTTGATCTTTTTCTTCTCTTCTTCTCTTGCCTTTCTTCTTTTGAATATGCTACTGCTATGCACTAAAAACTAGCACAAGAGGGATGCCCAACAGCCTTGGGCATGGAAGGAAGAGGGATGCCCAAAGGGAGGTGGTGTGTGGACGTCCAAAGGGGAGAAGAAGGGGAGGAGAAGAGAGGGTGTGGGGCACTCTAATAGGGGGTGTGGGCTGCTGGTTGTGATGTTTAGAGACCTTAGGAGAGGCTTCTTTAAATAGGAAAAGGTTTGAATCCTATTCAAAACTAAATAAGCACTTAATAGAAGTCTTACTTGTATTAGGTTTTTCAATAACTTAAGTTATTCAACTTCCTTTAGGAGACCTATTAGGTGCCAACTCTTGGAGCCCTTGCACCCATAAAATCATATCCCAAAGTGCACCCAAGAGACACCTCAAAAAGGATCCACACATCCTCTAAAGATGGAACATGCCCAACTTGATCAAATCAAGTGGCGCCCCATAAAAACTATCAAGAAAATTAATTAAGGACTTGCACCCTTAATTTATTTGATCCAAAATCTTAGGCACCCAACAATTAGAGCCTAATGAATCTAATTCATTTAGATTATTAACAGATAATTTAGTTTGATTTAATCTTATCAAATAAGAAATCTAAATATAAAGAAAAAATTGGGTCCAACCATATGCTAGCAAGGTTACCCTGAACCCAATAAGATTTCTCTAAATCCAATTGAGACTTCATAAGCCCAATTACTTATTCTAGGTCTAATCCCTTTGTTGTGTGATCCCATAGGTTCAATTCTATCTAGTAGTGAGATATACAATGATCTTTATCAAGGTATCATTGAAACTCTTTTCAATGGGTCGAAATAATTTCACTCTAACTCATCAAGGATTGTCGATCCAGAACAATCCTAGTGAGCTCTCACAATCCACCAATGACACCTAGCAGTATGTAGTGACAACCCAATAGAATCGAAAATGAATCTCAAGGTGTAGTTAACATATGATTCAGTCCCTCTATCATGAGTCCCAACTAGATGGCAAGTCATGGATAAATTGTCAAACCTCAATATCAGTCATATGATAGATTTAATCAGCTCAAGTTCAATTGTGATTCTTATAAAAATTTTTTTCTATTAATCACACTGCTATGGCCACAGACTCTTAGACTTATCCTCTCAAATCTCATAGGACTACTCCTCTCTATCAAGATCGATAGATCCCATTTTGATGCGCATCCTACTCCTATAGTGGACCAACTATCATCAACATTCACTACAAGGGCTCATTGAGACCCATGTTTATGTGTCAGTCAAACTCCAACAATCTCACTGTGAGCAATCATACCATCTCAGATCAAAGGATCATTCACACAACTACAGCATCGAGACAATCATTAACGATCGAATAGAAATCTAAGTGATCTCTCGTATGGTTATGCTTAGTACTAGTTATTCTCTAACAACTATCCGCACTCATCACTCAATATCTCTACATTGTAGATTAAAAATTCATCTACCTCGAAAGAAGCAATCTATGCGCCAGTCTATCCAGATCAATCACCATCCTTATGATGATACTATGATCAAGAGCATTTAGAAATTAAATATATGTCTCTAATTCTCAATACTTTAAGAATATGTATCAAAAAATTAATTTCATGGATGATTCAAGGATATATCACACTTGAATAAAAAATAAACTTGTCCTTTTATTGATCAAATCAGTATATAAAGTACAAAATTATGTCCTAGCTTTATAACAATGTGTCAGCCATATTGACTTCTAGGACATACATCTAACAGTCGGAACTCATGATAGAAGGACTGAATTATACGATAACTGCACCTAGGGGTTCATATTTTTATTCTACTGGGTTGCCACTACATACTACTAGATATCACTGATGGATTGTGAACTCATCGGACATCATCTAGATAATCGATGACCCTCGAAGGACAAAGTTAGAATTATTCCAATTCATTGAAAGGAGTTTTGATGATATTGTAATGGAGATCATAATATATCTCACTACCAAATAGAATGGAACCTATGGGCTCACACATTAAGAGATTTAATCTTGAATTAACTAATTCGGCTTGTGAAGTTACAATTGAGTTAGGATTTAGTAAAATCCTATTGGGTTTAGGAGAATCATACCAGTACATGATTAAATCCAATTCTTTTTTGGACTTGAATTTTTTATTGGATAAAGATTAGATCAAGTTCATAGCCTTGAACTTAATCTAGATCTACTTTGATTTGGGTTTAGAGAGGTACCTATTTGAGGGCCCAAAAGGATTGGATCAAGCTAATGAGTTGGCAAACAAATCATTTTATTTTTCTCCCTTGATATTTTCTTTTTTGGCATGGATTAATTAGAAAGAGAAGAGGAGAGGAGGTGCATGCCTCCTTTTCATTTTTGGAAAGTCCAACAGGTGCATGCCCACTTGAAGTTGGTAGAGAGAAAGAGAGGGGCCCACCCCCTCTTTGTTTTGGCATGGAAAGGGAAAGAGAGAAGGTCAATGCCCTCTCCTTGTGTGCAAAAACTCTAAGGGGCACCAAAGGTTGGCATCTCCTCTTCTTACCTTATGGGATGAGGGCACCCCCTCATCTTGCCTAATAAGGTGTGGATGCTCTCTCTTCTTTCCATATAGGGTCTGGAGCCTTTCCAATTGAGCCTGATCTTTTCGAAAAGAAAATCAAATTAAAAAGCAAGGAACCTTATAAGATAAGGACTAACTTTTTTAGCCTGATTGGAGTTTGATTTGAAATCAAGATAAAGCTTTATTTAAGAGATGGTCTCCTAGGGTTCAAAGAGAATTGAGAATTCAGATCAAAACCCCTCCCATCTCCATGCCATCCTCTCCTTCTCTTATCTCTCCAATGCCCAAGAGTTGGGCTTTCCACTTTCCTACGCACTCAAGGTGTTGGGTGATCTCTTCTACATCAAGAAATAAGGAAAAAGACTGCAGTTTCAGTGTTAAAATCATGGACAAAGATCAACAGTTGATCAAAGATCCAAAAGGTTGAGATTTATTTTGGAGAAGATGGATCTAAAATGAGAAGAAATATTCAAGATTGATCCTGATGGATATCTGTAGAGATCGGATGTGTGTGCGGCTATTTTTAAAGAACCTTTAGATTTACGATCATCAGCTACGGTGTATTTCGACCCGCATAAAGTATTGAGATATGATCTCAATTTTTCTATTTTATTTTTAGATTACATGCATGACTTAGATCCAGGACTTGAATAGATATAGATTAGATTTATTGCATGTGGGATTAAAGGGTTTAACCTAGATCTATTTTCGCTACTATTTTAAAATTATTTTAAAATCTATGCATGCTAATCTATCCATTTTCTAACAAAATTATCATCTATTATCAATGATAATTATTCAAGGTAAGCCAAAATGACAGATAATTGACTTCCAGATGAAGTCTTGCATCTTTTTCTCAATAATTTATGCCAGAAGTTCAGCTTTCATCTATTTGGTGAAGTAATCAATAGCCATAATCAAAAATTTTTCTTATCCTATCGCTATTGGAAAAGATCCAAGGAGGTCCATTTTTTATATAGCAAAAGGCCAAAGTGCCATAATAGAAATGAGTTCGATCACTGGCTGATGTTGAATATTAGCATACCTTTGGCACCAGTCATATTTATTGACAAGATCAGTAGTATCTTTTTGAATGGTTGGCCAATAATAACCTTGTTGAATAACCATATATGCTAATGATCTGTCCCCTAAGTGATTGCCACAGATTTCTTCATGAACTTCTGATAGAGCATAATCAATCTTTGATGGCCATAAGCATCGAAGTAATGACAATGAATACGACCTCTTATATAATCGATCATCATGAATAACATACCAAGGAGCTTGTCTTTTGATCCTCCTGGCTTCAATAGGATCGGTTGGTAAGATTTTTTTAACAATATAACCCACCAATGGATCAATCCAACTTGACTCATAACCAATTTGAGCAATCAGTATGGCTTCTATATCGGCTTTTCAAGAACATCAATAAGAACTTTTTGATTAAGCTTGGGAAATCCTGATGTAGCCAAATGTGAAAGAGTGTCAGTTTGGACGTTCTCCGATCTTGATATTTGAATAACTTCTAGAACTTCAAAGCTTTTAGATAATTTTTTTATATTTTATAAATATTGAGATATTATAAGATCTTTAGCTTCGAATTGACCTCATACCTATTCGACAACAAGTTGAGAGTCGGTAAAAACTTTAAGATTTTTGACCCCCAGTTCTTTTGCTATTTTAAGTCAAGCAGTAAGTGCTTCATATTTTGTCTCGTTATTTGAGGTGTTGAAGTTGAATCTCAGAGCATGCTTGGTCACAACACTTTCTGGATTGGCATAAATTAAACCAGCTCCACTTTCTTTAAAATTTGAAGTTCCATCAACATGCAATACCCAATAAGAATCTTCAACGATCTCTTTTGGGCTTTTCGAGCTCACTTTTTCATCAAAAATAGAACATTCCACAATGAAGTTAGCTAATACTTGAGCTTTTAATGACAACTGAGGTCGGTAATGAATATCAAATTTGTTAAGCTTAATAGCCCACTTGGCCATCTGACCTAAAGTATCAAGTCATTATAGGACTGACTTCAAAGATTGGTCAGTTAAAATGATAATAGTATAAGATTGGAAATAAGGGTAAAGTCATTGAGCCAATGTGATAAGTGCATATATCATTTTCTCTATTTTGGTATTTCAGATTTCTGCATCCCCTAGCAGTTTGTTAGTGTAATAGATTGGCTTTTGAGTTTCTGCATCATCTCAGACTAAAATCGAGACAATAGTGTTAGGTGAGACAAATAAATACATGAATAACTCCTCACCTTCACCTGATTTTGATAGTAATAGAGGTGATTCGAAGTATTTTTTGAGGTTGTCAAAGATAGTTCGGCATTCATCTGACCAATTAATGTCTTTAATTTATCTCAAAATTTTAAAGAAAGGAAGATATTTCTCAATCGATCTAGATATAAATCGACTGAGTGATGCTACCCATCCAATAAGTTGTTGTATCTTTTTTATTGTACTTAGATGTTTTATTTCAAGTAGTGCTCGGATCTTTTTGGGGTTAGCTTCGATTTCTTTTTGAGTCACTTAAAAATCTAATAATTTTTTTGATGTAACTCCAAAAGTATATTTATTGGGGTTGAGCTTCATTTGATATTTACGAAGTTCTCCAAAGACTTCTTTCATATCGATAATATGTCGATCTGCTTTGGTGCTCTTTACCAGTATATCATCAATATAAACTTCTATATTGCGATTGATTTGTTGCTTGAAAATCTTATTGATCAAGTATTGATATATAGCACCTACATTTTTAAGATCAAAAGGCATCATTTCATAATAATACAAACCTCTTTTAGTGATGAAGGCCATATTTTCTTCATCTTTGGATGCCATTCTAATCTTATTATAGTCGGAAAAAGTATTCATAAAACTTAACAGTTTGTATCCCAAAGTGGCATCAATGAGACAAACGATTCTCAAAAGAGAGAAGCTATCTTTGAGATAGGTCTTATTGAGGTTGGTATAATCAATACAAGATTTACTATTTACTTTTTTAACCATAACAATGTTAACAATCCACTTCGAATACTGTGCTTCTCTAATAAAATTAACTTTTAAGAGCTTGTCGACTTCTTCATCTATAGCTTTTTGTCTTTCTGGGGTAAAGCTCTTTTTCTTTTGTTGCACTGGCTTATATTTTGAGTCAGCATTTAGCTTGTGTATAATGACATCAATAGAGATTTTCGGCATGTCAGAAGCTAACCAAATAAAAATATCAATGTTTGTCCGAAGAAAAGATATCAATTTTTCTTTCAGATCAGATTTTAATTAAGATCCGACCTGAATAGTTTTCTTCGGATCTTCACCTAATGGAATAGTGATAAGCTGTTCAATTAGTTCTCCTTAATTTTTACTGATCTCAAGATTGTCCTTCTGATCAAGTACTTCAATTAGTAGGGCTTCGACTAGTTTTTTTAATCTTTATAGCTATCAAGAAGTATTGCCTAGCAAGCATTTGATCTCCTCATATTTCTCTAACTTTATCTTTTGTTGGAAACTGAACTAAGAGATGCTAAGTGGAGAACACCGCTTTAAGAGCATTGAGTTCAGGTCGGCAAACAGAGTAGTTCTTTTTCTACTATGACAAACAGAGTGATTTCTTCCTTTACAACTACAGGATCTCCAAAAAATCTGACCAGCGGAGTGTCGAGCTATTTTAATCGATCTAGCATGTTTATTTTTTAGAATGTATCATAAAATAATACATCAATAGAACTTTTATTATCAACTAATATTCTTTTTACATCATATTTCACTATTGTCATGGAGATAACAACAACATCATTATGAAGAGTACTCCTTGAATATTAGCATCAAAAAATGAAATGATATTATCAGTGCGCTATCTATTCGAAGAAGGATTCTCGCCTGCCTCCCAGTCTCTATCAAGACCTGAGATCATATTAATGACCCCTACAATAGGCTGATTGAGTTCAGAATCATCGTTGGGCTTTTGATGTTGTTCAAAGACTTGGTGTTGCCCAATAAGGTAACAATATAAGAGGATGAATTAGATTCTTTAAAAATTTTAACTAAATCAATAATCTAAATAATGATGTGCTTCAATTTAAGCTATCTTAAGTGATTATGGGGTGTATACAATTATATTGCAGCGGAATTGAAATAATAAAAGCAAGTAAGAATGTAAAGTAAGAATTAAAAGCAAGGCAAGTATGAAAGGGCATAACACAAACATATAGAAATTTATAGTAGTTTAGTGCAACTCCACACCTACATCCACTTCTCAAAAGCTCCTTAAGAATTTTACTATAATCTTCTTGATTACAGTGTGTTTATTTTATCTGAGATCACAAACAAATCTAGTTGATTTTCTGGGATCAACAATCAAAATCTTACACCTATTATTTTTCAAACTTACAATCAATCCAGTTGGTTTTATGGGCTCACTAACCAAAACCTATGCTTCTCCAATTCTGAGCTTGGACGGGCCTACACCTGAAGTTTCTTTTCCACAAAGAAATGTGTAAAGAAAATAAATTACAAAGGTAAGAACTTTTAGCACAAAAATAAAAATAAAAATAAACTCTTTGAGGCTCAAAATAGAAGCTGAAGGATTGTTCTTTGAGACTTGACTTCTTTTCAAATGATGCTTAAGAAAATGTAGAAGATGTTGGTGAAGATTGCTCTTGAAGGTTCTCAAAGATCAGTGCTCAATTAATTTTTTTCTCTCTTTTTTAAGGATGTTCAATGACCTCACTTATTTGAATATTTTTCTCTTCAATCCCTCTTCATCTTCCTTCCCAAATTGATTCTGTAGCTTTTAAAAGACTTGATATTAACTGGAGAATGAGTTTTGACCATTGGAAGGCTTGGACTAGCCATTAGAGTGAAAATTAGTCATTAGAAATAATTTGCATATTTTTTAAAATTCTACAGAACTAGCCATTGGAACTGAAGTCGACTCGGATTGGGCTCGAGTCGACTCGAAAGACCTTCGAGTCTATCTTCCCAAAAACACTCTTCTCTATATTTTCCTACAACTTTCGCTCGAATGATTCGAGTTGATTCAAAGGTTCGTTCGAATTTCTATGAGTCCACTCAAATTTCTACAAGTCTACTCATATTTTTTCTCCTTTTTTCTTTAAGTTAATTCGGATGACACTCGAGTCGACTCGAGTGCATACCGACTGAAATTCTAGCATGTTAAAATCTTTTTTTTTTCAGTTTGAGTCATCTCGGATGAAATTTGAATCGATTCGGATGATAGCGAACTAAAAAATATTGAATATTTGTTTTTGCATGAGTGATTTTTTGACTTCAACTTTTGAGAGCTTCTTCCACCTTGATTTTTATGATCTTTTCCATCATGACGGGTTTCAAAAACTCTTATTTGAGGTTTATTTGAGCATTTAAAATCATTCTTTTGCTTGACTTAGCTTCTTTTAAGAAGATTTTTTTCTATGGATAATTTCTACATTTTCAGTACTTAAAAAATTCTACATTTACTCATGAATACATGATTAGTAACATAATCATTCAAAATTTTGAAATCATCAAAATCAATTATAGGATCAATACTTGGTCTACTGGATCTCGAATATACTTATCGAGGTAACCTTGATGGATCAGAATTTCAATTTCCTCTTTAAGCTACCGACATTCTTCAGTATCATGTGGCCATGGTCTCTATGGAAACAACAGTATTTTTTTTATCTCTTATCATTGGTAGAGCCTTCATAGGGTTGGACCGATGAAGGTATCCTTAGTTCTTGATTTTCATTAGAATTTGGGCACGAGGAGCAGATAAAGGGGTGTAGGTATCAAAATGCTGAGGTGGACTTTTTGACCTTAGATTTTATTGAGGTGGGTCAGAATTATTCCTCAGTCGATCTCCACGATCCTCTTCTCAGGGTCATATTTTTTTTCTAATGGAGTATGCTTTCTTCCTCCTCAACTTGAGCATATTTTCGGACTCAAACTAGTATTTGCTCATAGGTGTATAGATAATCTTTGTTGAGGGAGAAGATCAAGTGATTGCTTTGGAGTCTTTGCTTCAAAGCAGCCATTGCAACAAACTCATTGAAGTTTTTTACTTTCAGTATGTTAGCGTTAAAATATGCTGCATATTCCCAAAGAGACTCACTCTCCTATTGTTTGATGGTGAAGAGACTGTTTATATTCTTTAAGTGGAGTCAATTATTACCAAAATAGGTGATAAACAGTCAGGCAAGTTGTTCAAAGAAAGAAATAGATCCTAGTTGAAGTTCAAAAAAGCAGATCCATGGTGATTTTTTGAGAGTGATGAGGAAAGCAACACAAAACAGGACATCAAACGTCCCTTGTAGCCACATAATTACTCTAAAGCCTTCAAGATGATCTCGAGGATCAGTGGAACCATTGAATAATTCTATTGTTGGCATTTTGAATCGGAAAGGAAAAGGTTTACTTAGGATTTTATGGGAGAAAGGGGATCGCAGGTTAAAATCTCTTTCACTTTTGGAATAGCTCCCAAGCTATGCCTCCATCAGTTTTTTTTTTTCAAGATCTTGAATCTTTTATTCAAGACCTTCTTTCCAATACTACTTCCTGCTGTGTGAAGTAGATTCTCCTTCAAAAGATTGATCAATATGTGCAAAATAATAATTTTGACAAAGATCTTGATGAGTCGATTGTTGAGTATGCTGAGATTGAGCTTGTTGAGGAACTGCTTCTTCCTACTGCTCTGTAGTATACTGGAGCTGTTGTACCGTAGCAGTAAGAGCCTAAACTTGCTGAAGTAGAAGATTAAATTATTGTAGATCAACCACAATTGGAAGTTGTTCTATACCTTCCTGTTTACTATTTTCACAAAAATCTTTTGGGCATACCCTTTCTCTAGCATCAATCTGTTGATGCAAGGCTTCGGAGAAAAGAAGATGAGGTTGGTGCTAAATCAAGCTAAAGATTTGCCAAGAGTTAGATCGATGTAGACCACAAATGGACCTGCAAAAGAAGTCTTAAAATCGATGGGGTACCCTCTGATTTAGGATCTTCTAATGCTTAAGTCAGTCGAGATTTAGAAAGCAGATAGTGAAAATAGAAAAAACGAAAGGCAAGGAAAGAAGTTTTGAGTGGAAAGAGTGAGAGCTTTTGGTTCTCTTCAGTGGGGGAGCTAAAATAAATTCAGCAAAATCTTGGCTTTTAGAATTATGACTTATCTTGCAGAAAGTACTCTACCCCTCTTTATATAGAGAGGATTTGCTTAGGCCATTAGATCATTAGAAGAGTTTGATAGACCGTTAGGAATCTGTTAAGCCGTTAGTTTGTTATAACAGAATAGCCAACTGTATGAAAATTGTGAGCTATTCACCGACGTGATGATTAATTTGTAGTATAGTTGAAAGATAGTTGTTGTAGAGTTAGACGACAGCTATAACAGAGCTATAAAGTAATTGTTTTGTTCTGGATTAGATCGGTTCTGGACCGATGTCATTTGTAGAATATCAAGAAAAAGCTAAGCTGATCAAAATACTCAATTAAGGGTTAAAATAGATCCATTCAGGTCAGCACAAAATTGGTCTAAAAGCTAAATCAGGTCGGTATTTCACCGACTTGATCCAAAAGTTGACTTGATCGACGTGATTTTCATATGATTCATTCTGATTTTGCCACATGGTTAGAAGTCGATCAACTATACCAATAATATGACAAGAAGGAGGTCGACACGGCATGGCTAGTCTTCACCTTTGTGTTCAACTCAACAGAGCTGAAGGGGACCATGAACTTTCTCGGTGCAGATCCTATCACGAACAAGACAAGGGATATCCCTGTGGTTGGCGGCATGGGAGACTGCTTCATGACTCGAGGGATTGCCACGTTGATGACTGATGCATTTGAGGGTGGAATCTATTTTTGCCTTCGTGTTGATATCAACCTGTATGAGTGTTACTAAGAAGCAACATGTGATGGGAACCTTCTGTTTTTGTTTTTTAGCGTGCAGGGAAGAGCGCTTCTTATGTGTTTGTTATACATGGTGGTGTTTTATAGAAGATTTCTTTGCTTTATAACATCACCATCAAATGCAAAGCTACGATTAGTTAGTTAGAATTATGGATTTGAAGAACTAAGCTTTATTATATCAGCATCAAATATGAATATGGATTGTAAGTACGATCTTTGACCACCAATACAAAGCAACTAAAAAGTTTTGCCCACACTATGAAACATCTCAATTTTGACAGGTGGGAACCGCCAATTGGGGTGTTTTTATTATGAATAGATCTATCTATCGAATTGTGGAGAGGATAAACACTTGTATTGGTGTGGGAATGTGGGTCAAAGAGCCATGTTTCAAC
Source organism: Elaeis guineensis (assembly GCF_000442705.2). Taxonomy (NCBI): domain Eukaryota; kingdom Viridiplantae; phylum Streptophyta; class Magnoliopsida; order Arecales; family Arecaceae; genus Elaeis; species Elaeis guineensis. The sequence continues at coordinate 40,102,429 of NC_025998.2, forward strand.
AAGAGCAGCAGTTCACAGGGATGACTTGCACAACGGACTCTGGGTATGCTAGTTTGAACTAATCTCGGCAACTGGTTTGCCGGCACTAGTTCAAATGATTCACAACCCACCAATTGCACAAGACCGCGTCAGAAGAAAACAATAATCACGGGGTCATAAGTGAAAAACTAAATGGGAAGTTTGGTCTAAGTGGATTAAGTTGGAAAGTTTAGAAAAACATATACTGCTCCTAGGCAAATAATATTCTTTAATTTCTCTCCCCACAAATTTACCACCCAGATGCAAGGGCAGCTGTATTTATTTTTCATATAATTATTCTTTCAATCATTTTAATAACCTACTAGATGGAAGCATTCAACCATATGACCCCTCCCCATTTATGCCGTCTGTTTGGATTGCACCATATGCATGATCTACGGTCGGCCGCTAATTTTGTTCTAGAAGTCTGGGTGGTGTTTGTGCAATCTAACAGAAAAGCTCCAAAAATTTTGAGCAAGACATATCCCAAATGCTGGTCACTTAGGCTTCTCTCACATTGTTTGCTAGCTGCAAAAAAAGTCATGTACGTGGTAAAGGTTCTTATCAATTGACAAGGAAAATGCACAATATTGCTAGACAAACAAACCGATGCATGTGTACAGTACAGAATGTTAAAACCTTCTAGCATTGTGGACTTGCATTTCATTGGAGTCCCCATGCTGCTGCAGTGGATTACTGTTATCCCATTTAGCCAGAAAACTGTCCTGAACCAAATTCCTTCGCTGCAGAAGAAACACTACTATTTGTTAATTAGCTAGTTTACATGTTAAAAAATTACAGTTCCAAAATATATCATGTCAAAGATAGTCACAAACAAGCCAGTAACAATTTTATTATTTCAATATATTTTAACATGTAGCGCCTGAAAAGTTGATTATGTACCCCCAGAAGGGAATATATAGTTTGTGAAAAAGAAAACTGTCAATCCAACACTAATGTCTAAAACACTAATTTTGATGGCTACACTGAAACACCTTAAAAGCTTTGACCAAGCTTTCTCTTCCCCATATTTATCTCACAAATAGGGCATCAATTGAATCACATACAAGTCCTAGCCAATACAACCAATGAATGAGAAAAGCTTGATTTTCTCATTTTCACATGAATCACTTGAGGAGGAAAAAAACCCAAGCACAGGGAAGAAAGCACACTATGCCAGAGCCGAATCAAACAGAGCAACGGATGGAACGGAGGAATCTCCCTGCTTTGTCTTTACAGCCACTTGGGAACAGAAGTAGATGGTACATCCTGCTCAGAATTACCACCCTTAACTTGGCTTCCAGAGTGGCTTCCATGACATGCATTACTAGACAGCATCGCCATTAATCTCCCACCATGCACCCTACCTTCTGGAAGAGAAATTGCCCCAGAATGCAGAGGGTTTGTAGGATGCATCAGTGTCTTGTGATCAAGTCTGCTCCAACTCAGTTGACTTTCCTTGCCAGCTCCCATCTTGGAGAACATATCTTGATCAACAACAACCTCTTTTATCTTCTCAGATTTGCTGAGTGCATAGTACTGGGCTCATAATCAAAATCCAATTGATTTTCTCAATAGAAATCAACCCAAACCACACCTTCAAGCCAATCCTAGGCTTTCACAACAAATCCAATCCAATTCTAGACTTGGACAAAGTGGCCAAAGTGGTGAATATGTTACCAGCGGACTTGGAAACAATAGAGGATATACGTTTGTTCATAATACCTTGAATATGTTATTATACTTATTGGAAGCCCACCCTTGAGATCCAATTGTTTGCATATTAGTCGGACAAATTTGGATGCCGGACAGTATCGCCTAATTGCTCTATTCCATCTCAGTAATTTCTCTCTCCTCTGATATTCTCTCTACCTGATCTATAAACTGAACGAAGGATCCCAAATCCTGTTGCTTTGAATCCGAGTTGATTTTCGTAAGAGCTTTGAACCGCTTTATTAGTCGGACAACATGCCTATACCATCTGAACTTTTGTCGAGTATTGCAAGATCTAATTCTTGTTGATCACTATTTTTTTCAATAAAAGCAACCGAACTGAATTACATAAACAAGGAGTATATAAAAGGTGCTGTGGCCGATACAAGATGAATGATGACAATGAGGAGCACACAGCAAATAAGACAGTATGACCCTGATAAGTAATACTAATGCAAAACAGAAAAGGTAATGAAGACACAGCTTACTTAAGTGGTCAGTAGAAGAAAAGCAAAGCTTCTGTGAAAAGCAAACCCCATATAACTGTAGGTGTACATCAAAGGCTGGAGCTTGCGGGCAACAATCCTTGGACCTTGGGTAAATCTGCGTAACATATACACAGGAGGATGAGTAATATATGGATCAAAAAGCACCATGGAGTTTGAAGAGCCAATACACTGAATGCTGAACCGAATATAAAAAACTGGCCCACGGTGATATAGTAAATGCAGAGGGTGAATGTAAGCACGATTATATCTATAAGAAGCATGCATTTGATAATAAAGCATTATGAGTAAGGGAGATGAAAGCGAGCCTGGATTTAGATTTAGGATTATGATGGTCCTGCACATGGAAACAAAAGATAATGTCAGCAATAAATCTTCAATACCCTATTCAGTTCTCCCAAGAAGCTATTTGATCAGATTGACCCCTAAGTACCAATCGATGTACCGACCTGCACTTTGACTCTTGTCGGGCACTAACAGATTTTATCACCCTTGATTTCTGTGGAACCACCTGTATCCCTAGTCTAACCACAATCCGATAAAATTATCTTGATTGGACCAATTGAGTTATTAGATGCTACTGCTTTGCAAACCTTGCATTGGACACTATCCATAAAGTCTCTACCAATCGAGAGCCTTGATCATTGAGAGGAACTCAAGGAGGCCCAAGGTGAACCTGCTAAATGACTAAAGTCTGTACCTTCAAAGAAGAGGACCCAAGCAAGACGATCCAGATCAAGACAATGCTGACGATCGACTTGCAAGCCCGTTTGCTACAATTTTTGCAGGCCAATGCTGGCATCTTCGCCTAATCGGCTTCCGACATGCCAGATATTCCTTCTTAAATTATTGTCCACAGATTGAATATCAGCCCTGAGCATTGCCCAATCCGGCAAAAGAAGAAGAGCTTCACATCGGATCAGCGACAGGTGATAGAAGATGAGGTATATAAACTTCTGGTGGTAGGCTTCATCCGAGAAGCCTACTACTTCAACTGGCTGGCGAATATGATGACGGTGAAAAAAGCCAATAGCCAGTGGAGGATATGAATCGATTATATCGATCTCAACAAAGCTTATTCGAAGAAGAGCTTTTCACTACTACAGATTGACCAACTAGTAGACGTCACTTCGAGACATAAGCTTCTAAACTTCATGGACGCCTTCTCCATATATAACTAGATTCGGATGGTGCCTAAGGATGAAGAAAAGACGGCATTCATCATCGATAATGGTTTGTACTATTACAAAGTATTGCCATTCAGGTTTAAAAAATGCAGATGCAATATATCAGCGCTTTGTCAACAAGGTGTTCAACCAAATCGGCCGCAACATGGAGGTATACATCGACAACATGCTAGTATAGAGCATTGAAGTAAATAGGCACATAGCTGACCTAGAGGAAGCCTTCGAAGAGCTGAGACGATATCGAATGAAGCTCAACCCAATGAAGTGCGCCTTCGGAGTTACCTCAAAAAAATTCTTGGGGTTTATGGTAATGCAGTGGGGATCAAGGCAAACCTAGAAAAGATTCGAGCTGTCCTGGAAATGAAGCATCTGACCTTGAAGAAGGATGTGTAGTGCCTCACAGAAAAGCAGCCGCCGTCAATCAGTTCGTCTCGAAGTGCTCCATCATTGAACTGCTGATCCAGAATTTCTACTTCAATGGTCATAATCCTAAGATTCTATCATTGTACTATTCACTTATCTTTTTTCCTTCCTAAGAACATTCCACATTGACTTGTTATCTCTGCTACTATTTTAATTCTGTCAAACATTCTCCATGGCCTCATGTGCTGATCCACTCAAAAATTTCAGCCTTTCAACTGCCAGAGTATCTTTATTGCCTGGGACTATCATATCTTATATCACCAGAATTTCTGGTCATTTAACTTGCTAGAGCATGAAAATCAGGATTTTGATCTTTCAATTTCATCAGGGTTTTTTATGTTTTCAAATGATCGGGGCTTGTCTTTCCTCTCCGGCACCAACCTTGTAATCTTTTTCTACATGAAATTTTCCTTCTGTAATCTTGTTTATAGTATGTTCTTTGGTATGTTGGAGTGCTCAATATGATTGCCATTAGACTACTAATATTTCTGTCTATGATGTTTCCTCATAAAACTGTGTTGTGTCAGAAGGCCGGTTATAATGTTTTATCAAAACATTATTTTACTGCACTGGATAATCCTAAGTTGAGCATTACCAGTATACTTCAGGCTTCAATAACATCTAAAATCCGATGATGCAAAGTTTTGACTTCACTGCATGAGAAGACAAATATGAGGTTCTCATCTCAGGATTAAGTGTTGGGAGTAACATGTTCAATCCTCTTCAATTCCAACTTCTAGTTGACCATATAACCAGGCATTTGGGTGATGAAAATGTATGCAGTTTTTCTTTAAAAAAAATTACTTAATTTTGGAAGCACTATTTGTCTTTTAACATGGAGCAGCAGAAAAGCATTGCATCTCAAATAGTTCGTGCTGTAATTGCTGGGAATGCTGTAATTATATAGATTTTAAAGTGCTCCATCATTTGTCATCCATCTGCTTGCACAAACCTCAAAATGATCAATCCTCCATCATCCAACCACCTACACATCTTATGCTTACACACGGATATCAAGGCACTCCATCCTCTATTATCCATCCATATGCATAGATCGCAGAGCACTCTGTCCTCTATCATCTATTTGTAAGCATAGATCTCAAGGGGCTCCATCTTTTATCATTTATCTACCTGCATAGATCTCAAAACACCCCATCCTCCACCATTCATCGAGTTGCATAGATCTTAAAGTACTTCATTCGCTGTCAATCTTTTGCCAGCATGGATATTAAAGTGCTCTGGCCTCAATCATCAATCCACATGTACAAATCTAAAGAGCCCCATTGTTTATCATCAATCCAACTGGACAGATCTCTAAACGCTCCATTTGTGATCCATGTGCTTGCATATATCTCTAAGTGCTTTGTCTATACTCCATGTGCCTGCATGGATCTCAAATTGCTCCATTCTTCTCTATCATCCATTCATCTATGCACATCCCAAAGTGCTCCACCCTCTATCATCAATCCGTTTGCACATATCTTAAAGCATTTATCCTCTACTATTCATTTGTTTGCAGAAACCTCATGGCAACCCATCCTTTATCATCTATTTGCTTGCACAAATCCCAAAGCGCACCATCATATATCATCATTCCACCTACACGAATGTTAAAGCTCTTCATTCTCCATTTATCCCCCTACATATCTCAAAGCACTCCATCTATCATCCATCCATCTATAGGGATTTCAAAGTGCTCCATCTTTTATCATACATCTACTTGCACAAATCTCAATGGTTGGTCCTCCATCATCCAACCATCTGCATGGATCTCATCCATCTGCACAAATCATAAGCCACCCAATCCGCTATCATTCATCCATCTGCACAGATCTCAAAGCACTTTGTTTGGGATCAATTTGCTTGCAAATATCTCTAAGTGCTTTGTCTATGATCGATTAGCCTGCACTAATCTCAAAGAGCACCATCCTCTATTATCCATTCATCCACACAAATCTCAAAGCACTCCACCCACTATCATTCATCCGCTTGCACATCTTACAACACTATATCCTATATCATTCATATACTTGTACAAATTGTAGAGTACTCGATCGTCTATCATCTATCTGTTTGTACAAATCTCAAAGCGCTCCATCCGCCATCATCCGTCTACATACACAAATCTCAAAACTCTTCATCCTCTATCATTCATCTACTTACATAGATCTCAAAGCACTCCATTCTTTATCATTCATTTGCCTACATGGATTTCTTATGGCTTCATCCTTTATCATCCATTAGCTTGCAAAAATCTCAAAGTGGCTTGTCCTCCATCCAACCATCAACCACTTCATAATCTATCATCCATCCATCTGCACATTTCTCCAAGCACTCTATGCTCTATGATCCATTCTCATGCATAGATCTCAAAAGACTTATCCTTTGTCATTTATTTGCATGCACAGATCTAAAAGTACTCCATTTTCTATCGTTCATCCACCAGCATAGATCTTAAAGCGTTCCATTCCTTACCATTTCATTTGCCTGCACAGTTCTCACAGTACTCCGATCTTAAATTTGGAAGCATACTATGATGCTTATCCAAATTAGCGTCATAAACAATAGTTTAAAAATTGACCAGGTAGCTTGAACAATAGACAAAGGTATAATTTTATGAATTCATCACACCTTGGATTATATCTAGGATTCCATTAAAACCCTTGCATTGCACGTGCAAATATGTAACATGCGACATGCAAATGAACTGTATTTAACATCTGAAAATCAAATGCATGCTACAGAAAACAGCTGCAGCAACCATATCATGCAAACTCTTATTGAAGAAAAAATTTCCTTTCATATCAAGGACACAAACACACTTTGGTGGCACCGAGAGATCATGGAAGTGCATCACTCCAAACGATGAACGCATGCAAACTCTTGATGGAATTGCTCGTAGAAACAAAGTCCGCATATGCATCACTAATGAGCTCACTGTCCTTTCCCATGTTTATCATTTCTCATGAAGCCAAAGCTTCTGGAAATGAACATGCCTATCCATAACAGCTTACTGAAAATTAAAAGGTCATGCAATTTGATACTGAAAACAAATTGTATATAACCTACAGTATATTTCTATACGCATGCACAGTGGAACATGTACACGAATACAAACCCAGAACACCAGATGCTGCAACAGGGCCCTCATGTAAACTCTAGCATGAAAATAATTACCTTGGATGAATGTAAAAAATTCTAAAACACAAAACAACTTCCATTTTGCATGAGGACATTGCTTGTTCACATGAGTAAATTTTCAAGACATCGAAGTTTCATAGGCTTACCACAACTAGTGGTTTGCACGATAAGCAAAATATGACATCAAGTAGGGATTACAAAATCAAGCATGTATTCATCAAACTTCCTGTCAGCCCTATCAGTAGTTTTCTACCAATTACATGAGCACAAATTTGTTCTTCCATGATTGTTTATGCTTTCTATGAGTGGATGACAATATACTTTGAAGAGAGGCAAAAAAAAAAATTACCTTATTGTTGTGAAAGTATCAAAGCTTGGACTATCACCCATGGATTTTCCATCTCCAAATGATGTATCAATATGTCTATCACCACTAGATTGCACTCGGTGCCAATAAGACTGCAAAATATAGTTTGAAGAGAAAGCCTGAACTTTGAAAGTAGAGGGCTGGCAATTAATTAGGATCAAGCTTGCACCACTGTTTACCATAGATATAAAATCACAATCCAACAGACAACTGCAATCCTAATTTGAAAGATTAAAATGTACAAAGAAAAAAGGGGGGCCTCTGGAAGCTTAATGAAGGAACTTTCCTCCTTATCCAAGCAAAGAAATGAACTTCAAAAAGAAATACGAAAAACTCCTTAATTTAAGAAACCAATCAGTAACTAAGCATGCAATCACACCATTACTATGCTCAGCAAGTAGATAATTAGCATTCAATAACTGCCTTTGTCATCCAAACACAAAGTGGGAAGTTGCAAATGTCATGGGATATATTGTACTGGAAACAATATTTGAAAATGGTCAATACTTTCTTTATTTGACAGAAGCAGTCAGAATGAAAAGTTCATTATGGGCTAAATGTAAATGGAGCAACCATCCGAGGATAAAAGAGTGCATATAAAAAAAAATCGCATATTATTGCAGAGAAAAAGGTAATTATTTAAAAAGGCCAAAATGACAATCAGCTCAAGTTATGCCTTTAGGTGTAGCTCCACAAAGGAGCCTTCAGGCCCTTGGGTGATGCTTTGTAAGACATCATACAGAATCATTCATGGATGGGGCATAATTGTGCCATAGTTTGCATCTCGTACAGTCAATATACATAATAGGCATTGATTATTTTCAAAACCAGTGAAAAAATTAGATCCTTTTCATATATTTACAGATGGCACAATTTTGATTCTGGAATTAGATTACCACTTTTCAAATGTTAACCTTCAATTTTGAATGAGAAGAAGAGTATCATAATCTCTCTCTCTCTCTCTCTCTATGTGTGTGTGTTCGCGTGTGTGCACGAGTGTGTGTGGATACAACAAGCCACCATATTACAATTAGATAACCATATAAAGCAGATCTATGTAAATTTTCCTTGCCCAAAAGGAAGATGTGAAGTGGGATTCATTCTGATAGATAAAGGCTGATAACAAGCCAAGATACATCAATCACTAACCAACTCTATCTTGGCTCTAAACAGTACAAGGTCCGCTCTACTTGAGTTTGGCTCTTCTAAATTTTGTAAGCTGAAGCTCGTCAAAACTTGTTGAGTTCCATGCAATGTGATTGTCCCTTGAGACATTGAGCTTACTGACACATGAAGTGTTATACCTAATAGCTAGAATCTTCTACCTAGGGTAATGCACCTGCTTCGGAATCTTGTTGGATCTCGAATCCACGCTTGCTTCCTAAGTGCTTTCCAACTAAAAGTGTTGCTAGACTATTAGCTTCCCCATACCCAACCTTGCACTTGCTCATGCACCTGCTCCTGATTCTGGCAACTGTCTTATAACCAACACTTTTGAAAGCCCATGTGCCTCTATCTTTAAAAACTTCAAAAACAGTCATAGTAGACAAACAATTGATTTTAATTCGCACAGAAAGCCACAGATGTGGGTGCACTATAAGATTCAGTTCAATAGGTAAGCATGTGCATTTAATGATATAGATTTCCCAAACTTGCCACACCTTAATTTCAGCTCGCCTGATCCTGACCCTAATTCAAGGCTTGAGCTTGGATTGTGAGCAGAATGTCTGATTATTAGAGCCCAACCTAGGAACCTAGATCACAAACAAGCTGAGATGGTTCTATCTCATTAATACACCTTCCAAGAAACCTTCTTAATGACTCAAAACCGAAACCTAGAATCATAATACAACTTTTCAACCACCCAATCCATTTCTCCAAAATCTGATCACCCAAAACTAACTATTACAACCCTCAATAATTCTGAGAACTAGCCTCCTAATTTCCATGTTGCGTGCTCATTCATTCAAAGCAATGAGTAACGATAAAAGAATTACCTTTAATGAAAGAAATTCAATTTTTGAAAAGAAGCAACAGGAGAAAAGGAATGGAAAACTTACCAAATAATACAAATATGAGAATGGTCCAGAGAATAGTTTGAATAGGACGGCCATACTGGATTTGATACTGAGACCTTTGAAACTGTCTTTGAACAGCTCCAAACCACCCATAGAGCTGTTTATCATAAGATTCATCACCATAACTACTAAGGCAGCTCTTACTTTTCTCATAGCATGCATCATTTCTCTATATGATGAACCAGAAAAACAGTAGCATTGAATAAAGCCACCACAATCACAAAAGCAATTACAAATTTTAAATAAATTATTTTTGAGGAAACACTAGTTAATGGGAAACTCCTCACTTGACTCAATCTATTGTTTTGTAATGGGATCAATTCTTCCTCTTGATGCTGAACCACACCTTTCCATTTCCTATAGCCATTTTTAGACAAGTTCATCCTAGATGTTGATTTTAAAGCCTTCGTTAAGCAAGATAAGCTGGGTATCTTTGGAGGGGGTAAATTTGGCCGTTCCTCAAATGATCTCCTCCAAGCTTCCTCATCAGAAACCGGAATCTTCCATACCCCAATATCAGCATTAGCATTTGCCGTCCTCCGGTGCCCCTGCACCTTCTCCTTCTCTCTTTCCCTCTTACCCAACTCATATGAATGGCAAAAGTTCTTCAGGCATTCGGCCCCTCCATTTATCCTCAGCTGATTGCCCCCGACCTTGACCTCTCCGAGAGATGCAACAGTCACCACTTTCTCTAGTTCTGGCAATGGACAGGACAAGAAAAGACCGAGCTCATCCCGCTCTCCTTCATCCAATTGAACCCAGGCCATAGCCTTTCCCTCCTCATGTGTCAATTCCCTCCAAGAATTCTCCACCAGCAATATCTGATTCCCAATCGCAGCAACAAATTGGCTATGCCGGGTCCTTGTTTCCTCCCCGGCCGAGCAAGCCTCATCGCTCGACCTAACCGCCCGATCCAACTCCTCCAGCTGCAAATAGTACCCAACAATGATCAAAATCTCTCCTTGATCAAGGACCATCACAAAAGCCCCTAGAATAAATCAAATCCTAGTTTCAAAATTTCAACTTTCGAAGTCACCTGCCATTTTGCAGTGCCGAGGGCCGTGTGAAGCTCCCCAAGGAGCTCGCCTGAGACGTCTTCGCCGTTGCCGGCGCCACTAGAAGCCGCTTTCCCCCCAGAAGCCGCTTTCCTCCCATAAATCCATTTCTATACACGGATTCCATCCTAGAAGCAGGAAATCGAGAGGTGGGGGACTAAGATCCTTCGACACCTTGGATTAGAGTAACAGAAGGTGAAAAAAATACAGAAAAATGGCACCTGTCGGCGGATTCCTGGACCTCCTCCGAGGCGGCGAAGAAGGGATCCTTCTCCCACCGATCGAAGCACGTAGCCATCCGGAAAACTCTCCCAAACCGAAAGAATAGAGGACCGGCTTTAGATCTCAGAAGAAATTTACAACCGCGACCCTCACCCTGGAGCCTGGTTTCTATGTTTTTATGATGGAAGGGGAAAGGAAGCGATCGGTTTCGGCTGGCCGTGTGTTGGGAATAACCCTGATCCGGATTTTGGACGTGAAAATGAAATGAAATAAACTAATGGACGACAAACAAAAATTAAAAAATAATAAGATACAAAAATCTATGTGGTTTAATTTTTAAGTTTATATCTACTGATGAAAGATGATCAAAAAAAATTTATAAAATAAAAATATTATAAAATATTTAAAATCATTTGTTCAAATACATCCAAATCACACTCGCTCTCCTAAGCTCATTCTCATTTTACTTGCTTTCCTCAAATGCCACACAAAATGGCCTTTATATAGCATCCATATCATATCTTGTAAGGATCTTCGAAGATCATATCATATCTATGCATATTCTTATCGTATCTATCCAAAAATCTTATCAAATCTTTTGCATATCCCACATTTATCATATAGATTAAATACTTGGCCACCATTTATTTGAAATCTTTGCAAGATCTTTCATATTTATCGTATGGGTTTAGGCATTAATTGATTCAAGATACAATTAACAAATGTCCACCTTGGCTTGAATTGATTAATTGTCATTGAAAAATTTTTCAATCATCTTCTCCAAAAATGTCCCTAAAAGCAAATCTCAATTTTGACAAATGCTAATCAAGTCCAAGCAATGCCTGAACTTGTTCACTATAAGAGTTTTAGTCATCATATCAGTTGGATTATCTGTGGTACTAATTTTCTTCACAATAATTTTTTTTTCAAAAGTAATATCACGAACAAAATGGTACTTCCCATCAATGTGTTTCGTCCTTTCATAAAATATCTGATTCTTTATCAAATGGATAGCACTTTGACTATCACAATGGACAACAGTCACTTATTGATTGGAGCTGAGTTCACCAAATAAACCTCTCAACCAAATAACTTCCTTTATAGTCTTAGTTACTACCATATACTCTGCTTCAGTAGTAGATAATGTAACTGTAGACTATAAAGTAGCTTTTCAACTGATAGTGCAATCATTGAGGGTAAACACGTACCTTGTAATAGATCTCCTTTTATCAAGATCACCTGCATAATTAGAGTCAACATAACCAATTATATTGCCTTTGCTCCTTCCAAATTCCAAACAAGCATTAGTAGTACCACGCAAATATCTCAAAATCTATTTCACTGCTTGTCAGTGTTCTTTTCTCGGATTAGACATATATCTGCTGATAACACTAACTGCATGTGAAATATCTGGATGAGTACAAACCATAGCATACATGATACTACCAACTACATTAGAGTAAGGAACATGTGATATACATTCAATTTCTTTATTTGACTGTGGTAACAATACAGATGAAAGTCTAAAATGAGCGGCAAACAAAGTATTTACAAGTTTGGCATTTTTTATGCCAAAACGTTCTAAAATTTTTTCAATAAAACTCTTCTAAGTTAGATATAATTTATCTATAGTTTGTTTCTCTGAATTTCCATACCCAAAATTTTCTTAGCTGCTCTCAAATCTTTCATTTCAAATTCACCACTCAACTCTAATTTCAACATGTTGATTTTAGATATATCTTTGACAGCAATAAGCATATCATCAATATAAAGTAATAGATAAATGAATGAGTTATCATTAAGTTTTTTGTAATAAACACAGCTATCATATTGGCTCCTAGAATAGTCATGTCTAATCATGAAAGAATCAAACTGCTTATACCACTGTCTGGGAGACTATTTCAAACCATATAATAATTTTTTCAACAAACAAATATGGTTTTCTTTACCTTTAATTTCAAAATCCTCAGGTTGTTGCATGTAAATTTTCTCTTAAAGATCACCATGCAAGAAGGCAGTTTTAACATCTAGTGCATTAATTTTAGATCATGCATAGCAACTAATGCAAGCAAGATATGAATAGAGCTATATTTAACAACAAGTGAGAAAATTATTGGAAATAGTATCCCAAAATCAATCGTCAGCCTGTTGATGGTTGTGCTCCTTTTGTATTAGTACATGAATTATAAATAAATAAAAGTTATTTTGATATTTTTTCATCATAAATGTTTCATCTTCTAATGAACTCCTGTGTTGTGGTGAAGTCCTTAGGACTATTTAGACTCGATAAAGGAGGATTTGTCGCTTAGTCCTTAAATCTGTTCGCGACCAAATGATACGTTGTTACCAAGGACGACAATGTTTATCGAGCATAGGTCGTTGCGTGCCATATGGGTTGGTTGTCCTCATAACCAAGGAGTGTGGAGACACTGGTATGGCATACAGGTGAGATGTAATGGTACATCTGCACTGAACGTGACCGACTCCGGAGCTATTTCTGCTGTCAAGATTTGCTCCGATGGGATATGGGTATAACTGTCCCTCCGACCTGAGACCGCCACGGTGACTTGCAAGTAACTCACTGTACTTTGGCACTGGACTACCTGAATTTCTAATTCAGTGACGGAAGGCTGCTGGGTGTAGTCAAGTACTTGACTTGTCGGTGCGTGTGTCAAGATGGGATTGACCACTCCAGTTCAGGAGCTGTGTACAGTCGTGTTTCAATTTAGCAAAACTTTGGCCAGGGTAGTCCTAGTGAGGAGTCACAGGACTGTTTGAGTTGAACACGACTCGGATGATCTCATCAGGGTTGACAGTTTAACCCTGAGTCATCCTAAACACAGGGGTCAAAAAGGATGAATTATACGGTAATCATATTCATGTAGGTTCTGAATGTTGCGATTGCGACTATTCGACCTATCCGGTCGTCGGATACCATTGCTAGATGGTCACTTCGATTAGTATAGGAATTGGTTCCTGTGCTACCGGCTTAGGTTCGAACCTGCGGGGTCACACACATTAGAGGTTCCTTTCTGATCTGATGGCTGATTATGAGTCTTATATGTTTGAGACTCTATGATTGAGAATTAGGATTCTCTGATCATGAGTTCCACACATTTTGGATACCGGGGTCAAAATTTTGAATTTCAAATTTTGAATTTGAAATTTGAACTCTTCGATCAAGGTTTCATATTGATGGACTTTGATACCCGATTGCCCATCGGATTTGGACTCAATAATTATAAGAGATTTTATTAGTAATTTGATCGCTAATTAACTTAATTTGATTGAGTAATTATTTTTGGATCAAGTCCAATTGAATTGGATTCAGTTGGGTTTGACCCGATTAGGTTAAGAGTTGACCTAATCGTCGAGATGGTTTGGTCCCTGATTTGATCAGGGGTTGGGCTTAGTCAATTTCTGATTTGATTAAGATTTTATTGAGCCTAATTAAGCCTAATTAAGTTAGGTTTAATTTAGTCTAATTGTGCTTAACCTATTTTGATTAGGTTGGTTCAATTAAGATCAAACCACCATTTGAATTTGAATCCCTGCACCACCTTAAATCTCTGTGCCCATTTGAATTCACGAGAAGAAACTTCTTGTGAATTTTTTCTCACGCAAAGCCCTTCTCACGCCCACTTTTGTGCACCATATAGATGGATAAAGCTGATTAGTTAACCATTCAAATTCAAAGCGTGTTTGAATTTGAATGGATAACTTATCTCTTTTGCCTTCAAGCTTATCCATCTTGTGCACCACATAATTCACACGAGAAAGAGTTTCTCGTGAAACCTTTCCACGCACAAAGCAGACTCGCACCTTCTCTTCTCACACCCAAGTGGATAGGGATGAGTTGATTTTAGTTTGAATTCAAATTTGATTTGAATTCAAATGTGTAACACTTGTCTTTATCCTCTCACGCGGATAAGATACGTTTTGAACTGTTTTAAAAGAGATAGGGAGCTGGGGCGTGCGTAGAAAAATTTTAAAAAAGAAAGTGGGGCGTGAGAAAGCCTTGTGCGTGAGGTGAAGGTTCAAAACCTTTTGAGAGAGAGAAAAAGAAAGAAAAGAAAGAAAATTGAGCGCAGAGTTTTTGGTGTGTACCCTAAGGTTTCTACCTAGGGTTCGGGAAGTGAGATTGGTGTGTCACGAGTGTCATGAGTCCATCAAATTTTAGAGAGAGATTCATCAACCTCTCAACCAATCGTGCAGACGATCCGGAGCATCCGAGGAGTTGGCACACATCGATCGAAGGAGTTTAATCAACATCAGCCATCAAAAGGATGAAATCACGAACTAGTATTCGTGAGGAACCGATCAGACGGGAGCTTCGTGTGGACGATCCGTAGAGGCTCAGACACTAGTGTGGCTGCGACGTGATGATCAGAGCCCTCCGATGATGATCAGATTGCGGTGATCGACTATCCGTAAAAGATGATGTGTTCTGAACATAGTACAGTAAAAAGTTTACTGTTTCAAATTTGAATTTCAAATTTAAATGCAGCTGTTGTACCATATTTAGATCCTAGTGTAGGGTTAATTAGTATTAATTAATGAGATTAATTAATAATTCTGCTATAAAATAGTAATTTTGAAAAAATTTTAAAATTACCATTTTGCCCCTCACTGAATTTTCGCTTCAAATGGTATCAGAGCATGGTTCTAGAATATGATATACATATGTATGTGTAGATTAAGGTGTAATCTATAAGTTCAAATTTGAAATTCAAAATTTAAAATTTAAAAATTAAAATTTAAAATTTGAACTTTGTTTGAAATTTCAAATTTGAAATTTGAAATTTGAAATTTGAAATTTAAAATTTGAAATTTGAAATTCAAAATTCAAAATTTAAAATTCAAAGATTAAAAATTCAAAATTTAAAATTTGATTGAAATTTTAAATTTAAAATTTGAAATTTAAAATTTAAAATTTGAAATTTGAAATTCAAAATTCAAAATTTAAAATTTAAAATTTAAAGATTGGAAATTCGAAATTTGAAATTTGGTTGAAATCTCAAATTTGAAATTTGAAATTCAAAATTTAAATTTTGAAATTGGTATATTTAGATATACTTGATCCAAGTAGCAAGTAATCTAATTGGGTTGGTTGCCATAGTCGTTCGGTCATAGGAGAAAAGTAGGGTTTAAAGGCCCTCTCTTCCCATTCGATGGGGTCTCCTATGGCAGTAGGGGTGCCGATGCAATTATATCCCATGCCGATGAAGCAGCAAAAGGACTTAATTATAAAATTTATCATGAATGTGTTAGATTAGATCTAAAAAAAATTTATGATTTATTTTGAGTTATTTTCTGTTATGAAATGAGCAATAGGATTGCTGTTTATGAATTGTGCTGACCCGTTTGTGAAATGAGTCAACACATTTGGTGAACAGAAAATAAAATCTTTCAAAATTTAAAAATTATTTTCAAAATGCCAAACCCTGACCCATCAGCCCAAGTACTTAATTAAAAGAATTAAGTGTTGTCTAGTAGGTCTAGAATTATGAATTAAGACCTAAGATAATTGCATAAACTTGTGGGTCAATGGGTTAGATGAATTAGGTCCATAATTGGGTTAGACCTAAAGTTAGCTTAAAAAATAGACTAAATAGAGTAATTGATCAAATCTAATCAAAAGTTGAATTAGATTAGGTCAAGGATACTCTAGAATCAACTTCAATAGTTGTAGTTGAATGGGTCCATGTCTTTAACTAGACCAAGATGGACTTAATTCATGGCTACGCGGTGGAGCCCTATTTACTAAGTTGATCAAAATTAAAACTAATGAACCGGTTGGTGTCTAAGGTAAGTTCGACAGTTTTGACCAGTGGTTCTTAAGTGAGAGCTACTCGCATTGATTCGATCATAGACAAGTTAATGGCAAATCCCCACCACTGATCTCACTTACCTGGCCAATCTGGTAAGTTAGATTTTGATTAGATCACTTGGTGATTAGAGCTCACCCATGTCATTAGGTAAATCAGTGTGACTGATTTAGGTGCTCCTAATGTCAACTTTAATTAAATCCTTTTTAATCTGACTTGGTGAAGTCAGTGGGAGGATTGAAATTGGTTGGATGATTTCTTCTCTACTATCCTTTAATAAAATCCTCAAAAATTATTAGGTCCCTAAAATGATTAAGTTATAATGATAACTAAGTCAATGCCTCCCATTAAGTGAATGATAATGAGTCCATTAGTTTAATGATCATTGGAGGCCCAAAGGCCTGGTGCTCATTGGCTAATGGAATTATCATTCATAATATGATAATTTGGTTGAGTCTTTCTGATGGTGGTTAGGTTGGCCGGCCAAAGTTGGGCCTGATCATTTATTGGTTTGATTCACCAAATTAAGTCATGTTAATGGTTGGACCTAACCAGATCTTTTTATTGGAGGCCAAAGCCTACTGATTAGGTTCTGGGGTAAAATCAATTACTAGAAGTTGTTTAAAGAAACAACTGATTAAGAACCTACCCATAGATGTACATGGGTTGACCAATCAAAGTTGGGCTCGTGTGTAGTCTGTGTGGATTCTAGTACCCATTAAGGAATTAAAGTAATTCTTCGAATTGGAGGTTGAGGCTACTAGTTCGTAAAAATATTGAGAAAAACTTTAGACTAAAGTCCAAGTCTTTAGTATTAATTTATGTACTAATAGAGGTCTGGTTTTTCTTTATACAGCTATGGCCACTACCCTGTCACTCCGATCATTATTAGATAATGACAAGCTCATGGGACCTAATTTCGATAGCTGGTATCAAAAATTGAAAATCGTCCTTGAGCATGAGCGAATCCTTTATGTAGTAACGGATCCAGCACCTGAGGAGCCAGCTCCGAACGCTAGTAAGGCGATCAGAGACACTTACCAGAAGTGGCTCAATGACCGCATCACCGTCCGATGTATTATGCTGGCAGCAATGAATGACGAGTTCAGCCGCAGGTTTGAGAACGTCCAGCCACAGGAGATGCTTCAAATATTGAACGACTCCTTTGGCATGCCTGACGACATTGAAAGGCACAAAACTAGTTGTGCCATTTTCAATGCTCGGATGAGGGATGGGGCCTCAGTCACTGATCATGTACTGTACATGATCGAGATGATTGAGCGCCTAAGCAAATTGGGTTTTTCTCTGCACGAGCAGCTCGGTAAGGATGCGATCCTTAATTCCTTGCCTAAGTCCTTCCTCCCATTCCTTACTCATTTTCGAATGACAAAGCCTGTAGTAAACTACCACGGGTTGTTGGGGTTGCTGCAGAACTTTGAGAAGGATCACCAACTTCATAAGGAGTCGGTGAATGTAGTGGGACAGTCTTCTTCTCATCGTCGATCCTTTGGGAAGGGGAAGAAGAACAAGAAGAAGAAGAACAAGAAGGTGTAGCCTCATGCTGGGACGGTTGCACAGGGTCAGACCAAGAAGCGCAAGCCCGACCAGAGCCAGGCAGAGTGCTTCTTTTGCAAGAAGCAGGGGCATTAGAAGAGGAACTGTCCTCAATATATTGCCTCCCTGGACCCAAACAGGCCGAAGAAGAAGCAAGGTAATTATATGATAACTCCTTGCAACATTTTCATTTATGATACTACTGCCTGGGTATTGGATACCGAAAGCCCTTATCATATTTGTAATTCGATGCAGGGTATGCAGGTCAGTAGGAGATTTGATGAAGGCGAGAGGTTCCTGAACGTTGGAGATGGAAGCAAAGTTTCAGTTCTAGCTTTAGGAATCATGAGTCTTGTAATCAATTCTCGTAATGTAATTCTGAGTGAATGTCACTATTGTCCAAGCTTTTTATTAAATATTATTTCTGTAGGCCTTTTGACCATGTACAGTTATGATTTTTTAATAAAAAAAAATATTTGCAATATCATTTTGAATGGTGTTACAATATTTGTTGGATAATTAAATAATGAAATTTACTTACTATCACAGCCTGTTAATATGGTTCAAAACTTCGGTAAACGCCCTAGAATAGATAATATGTCAGAAGTCTACCTTTGGCACTGTAGGCTAGGTCATATCAATAAGAACAGGATAAACTGGTTGGCTCAAGAAAGAATTCTTGAACTTGGTGATTGTGAATCACTTCCAACCTGTGAGTCTTGTCTTCTTGGAAAGATGACCAAGTCACCTTTTACTGGAAAAGATGAGCGAGCCAGTGAACTCTTGGGTCTGCTACATTCTGATGTATGTGGACCTATGAGCTCAAGTGCAAGAGGTGGATATTTTTACTTCATAACCTTTACAGACGACCTATCGAGGTATGGGTATGTCTACTTAATGAAGCATAAGTCGGAGTCATTTGAAATGTTCAAACTATTCCGAAATGAGGTAGAAAAACAAACTGGAAAGTGTATTAAAATTCTTCGATCTGATCGAGGAGGTGAATACCTTTCCAATGAGTTTCTGACGTATCTAGGGGAGAATGGGATTCTCTCTCAGTGGACTCCTCCTGGAACATCACAGCATAATGGTGTGTCTGAAAGGAGGAATCGGACCTTATTGGACATGGTTCGATCCATGATGGGGTTTGCTGGTCTGTCGATCTCCCTCTGGGGATATGCGCTCGAATCGACTTGTTACCTTCTAAATAGAGTTCCGAGTAAGTCTGTAGCCAAAACGCCATATGAGATATGGATAGGATGTAAGCCAATACTCTCGCACCTTAGGGTTTGGGGGTGTCTGGCTTATGTTAAACGTTTAATTACGGACAAGCTTGGATCTAGGTCTGACAAGTGTAATTTTATAGGATACCCAAAAGAGACCAAAAGATATTATTTCTACCTTGCTGATGAGCAAAAGGTGTTTGTCAGCCTTAAGGCAATCTTTTTAGAAAAGGAGTTCCTTAGTGAAGGAACTGTTGCCTTTAAGGTCGAACTTGACGAAGTTCGACAGGTGAAAAATCCGACATATGTTACTGAACCTGAACCGGATTTGATTAGATCAGATCCAAAGCCCATTGATTATGCACCCTTAAGGCGGTTTGGTAGAATACCACATCAACCGGATAGATACTATGGTTTCTTGGTCCGGGATGGCGATCCTGTCGAACTTGATGAAAATGATGAGGATCCGATCACCTACATGGATGCAATGCAGAGACTTGACTCTGAGAAATGGCTAGAGGCCATGAAATCCGAAATGGAGTCCATGAAGGTCAACGATGTGTGGACATTGGTTGACTCACCCGAAGGAGTGAAACCCATAGGGTGTAAGTGGGTCTTCAAGAGGAAGAGGGGTGCAGATGGAAAGGTGGAGACCTATAAAGCACGTCTGGTTGCCGAGGGATATCATCAACATTATGGTATAGACTATGACGAGATGTTTTCTCCTGTGGCAATGCTCAAATTCATTCGGATTATGCTTGCGATAGCTGCCCATCTAGACTATGAAATCTGACAGATGGATGTGAAGATAGCTTTCCTAAACAGAGAGCTGGACGAAGAGGTGTATATGATACAACCTGAAGGGTTCACATCCACAGATGAGTCTAAGGTATGCAAGCTACAAAGGTCCATTTATGGACTTAAGCAGGTATCTCGGAGTTAGAACATACGTTTTGATAGGACAATCAAAATGTATGACTTCGTTAAGAACGGAGAAGAGCCCTGCATTTATAAGTGGGCTAATGGTCCAGTAGTAGTATTTCTTGTATTGTATGTGGATGACATTCTCTTAATCGGGAATGATATCCCTGCATTACAGGGAATAAAGATTTGGCTATCATCACAGTTCTCTATGAAGGATCTGGGAGAAGCTTCCTACATCCTAGGGATGAGGATCTATAGGGATAGATCCAAAAGGTTGCTTGGCTTATCCCAGTCCACGTACATTGATACTATACTGAAAAGGTTCAGCATGGAGAATTTCAAGAAAGGCTATCTACCGATAGGCCATGGAATTTCTCTCTCGAAAAGGGATTGTCCGACAACACCTCAAGAGAGAGAGCGTATGGGTAGGATTCCATATGCTTCGACAGTGGGATCTATCATGTACGCCATGACATGTACACGACCAGATGTGGCATACTCACTAGGGGTAGTGAGTAGATACCAATCTGATCCAGGGGAGAATCACTGAAAGGTTGTTAAAACCATCCTGAAGTATTTAAAAAATACTAAGGATCAGTGGCTTGTTTATGGTGAATCAGACTTGAGACTTATTGGGTTTACAGACTCTAGTTTCCAGTCTGATCGCGATGACAGCAAGAGTGTGTCAGGATTTATTTTTACCCTTAATGGTGGGGCTGTCTGCTGGAAGAGTTTCAAGCAGCACACTGTGGCTGATTCAGTATGCGAGGCAGAGTATATTGCTACATCAGTGAAGGAACCAGATCTAGAGTTTCAGGGTTAGATCTTGAAACTTTTTCAAGATCATACAGCGGAAGACTAAAATAAATCAAAATTTATTTTCTAAGATCAGAAAATCCCTAGATCTAAGATCCTATTACATGATTATTATATGGCATTAAATCAAAAATTAAAATATATTTAAATATAGTATGAACTACATGTTGATCATATCAACATGTTTCTATACTACATCTAATGTATGTATTAAACAATAGATCAGATCTATTACCTTGCAAGTTAGACGCTCTAACCTCGCTGATCCGGGCTTAAGGATGATGTTGCAAGCCACACACGCATCCGGCCTCTAGGAGTCGTCCACACGAGCCCACGAATCTCGATCAGAAGTCCTGCTTCAGGAAATCAGCACAGTATGCTAGTACTGCGCTGATCCTTCTTTGATGGTTGATCAGGTGCCTCCTTCTTCTTGATTTGGACTCTTCCAAAGATGAAAAGTAGAAGGAGGAGTTTCAGATCTGAGATGCTCTCAGGAAACTCAAGATGGAAGGAGGAAAGATATGAAAATAAAAACCCTAGAAGAAGACCCTCTTCTTCTTCACGTTTTTCTCTCTAGACACCCAAACTTGCATCTTTTATATCTCCACGACCCAAAGGTATTTCTCTCTGATTTTTGGATGACAGAAAGGTCTCTCAAATATCTATCTCCTCTTAAAATTTCACGAAGAAACTCGTCTTATATAGAGAGATATGATAGAGTCCTTGTCTAGGTCAAACACCTAGTCAAGGCTTATCCAAACATGGCAAGTTAAGGGACGCCCAACTCTTGAGCACCTCCTCCATATTTTCGTGCATGGATCACCAGAAAAGGGTGTACAATGTAAACCCTAAAAGCCATGAAAATTCCAAAAAAAATTTGGATAAATTCGGTGCAAAATTGAAAGAGTTTTGGATTTCTAAAACTCTATCTCATAGAATTCGAAATCCAAACTTATTCCTTTTAGATTTGATCCAAATCACCTTCCATGTAAGAAAGAAGAGAGGAGACCTTTTGTGAACGTGAGAGAGATCTGGAAGAGGGCTTTTGTCGCACAAAATTAGTGGAGATTGGCGTTGAATAAGAGAGAGGGTGTGGAGAAGGCTTATGTGGCGCAAGGTGGAATCCTAGTCCTACTAGGATTCTGTCTCATGACTTGTTTTAATTTGGTTTCCCAAACCAAATCAAATCAAAATTAGATCAACCTAATTAAGATAGGTCTTAACCTAATTAAGAACCTAATTTAATCAGATTAAATTAGATTTAAATCTGATTTAATTTTCTAATCAAATTAGAAATTAGATTGACCCAAGTCCTAGTTGAACTAGGACTAGTTTTTTCCTTGCACTTGGCTTATCCAATAAACCAATTGGACTTGATCCAATCAAGCCCAAACCAAATCTAATTAAATCATATTTAATTAGACTTAATCTCAGCCCATTGGCTTAATCAAATTAAGCCAATTAGCAATCAAATTGCTAATCGATCCTCCTGCAACACTTGCACTGGGTTAAATGTCAATCGTATTGATTATTTAACCCTAGAATGATTCTTAATCGTTGATCAACCATCCGATCGGATCATGAACTCTAATGTGTGTGACCTCATAGGTCCGAACCTAAGCCGGTAGCATAGAAATAAATTTCTATACCAATCAAAGTGACCATCTAGCAATGGTACCCGACGTCCGGATAGGTCGAATGTGTAGAACAACATCCTTAGAACCCATGCGGATATAGTTTACATATAATTCATCCCCTTGACCAAAATGATCATAGGACACCCTAGAGCTCAACTGTCAACTCTGATCAGGTTGTCCACATTGTATTTCAAAATATCAAATCCATCTGATGGATTACCCTGGCCAAGGTTTTGCTAAATTGAAATACAGCGACTCATTCTTCTCCAACTCTTGGAGTGGTCAATCCCATCTCGATCACACTCTGACTTCGCAAGTACTTGACTGTGCCCAGAAGCCTTCCGTCCCTGAATTAGAAATTCAGTTAGTCCGGTACCAAAGCACAGTGAGTTGCTTGCAAGTCACTGAGGTGATCTCAAGTCTAAGGGACACTTATACCTATATCCCATCAGAGACATTCTCGACAGCAGAATACTCTGGAGTTGGTCACGTTCAATGATGATGTACCCTTACATCTCACCTGTATGCCATACCAGTGTCTCCACACTCTTTGGTTAAGAGGACAACCAACCCATATGGCCTACAGCGACCTATACTCGATAGAAGCTGTCGTCCTTATTAACAGCCTATCATTTGGTCGTGAACAGTTTTAAGGACTAATCGATAAATCCTCTCTTTATCGAACCTAAATAGTCCTAAGGACTTCATCATAACAACGGAGTTCATTAGAAGATGAAAGCTTATGATGAAGATGCCAAATATATTTTATTTATTAACAAATCAATTACAATACTTGGTTGCTCAACCGTCAATAGCTTGACGATTGGCTTTTTGGGACACATTTCCCAACAACTCCCACTTGTCCTAAAGCCACTCGGCACAGTATCTAATACCCATCTTCGACTTGTGGTTGTCGAACTCCTTTATTGCCAGAGCTTTAGTGAAGGGGTCGGCTAGGTTCTCCTTTCCGTCGATCTTCTGAAGGTCGACGTCACCTCGATCCACGATCTCTCGGACCAGGTGGAAGCGGTGCAAGATGTGCTTCATCCGCTGATGTGCTTTGGGTTCCTTCACCTGAGCTATGGTACCAGTGCTGTCGCAGTAGAGCAGGACTGGACCATCGAAGGAAGATGCTACTCCAAGCTCATTGATGAATTTCCTCAGCCACACAGCTTCCTTCGCGGCATCCGATGCTGCGATGTACTCCGCTTCACAAACAGAGTCCGCCACATTATGCTGCTTGGAACTCTTCCAGCAGATGGCTCCACCATTCAGAGTAAAGATATAACCCGACACTCTCCTGCTATCATCATGGTCAGATTGAAAGCTGGAGTCTGTGAACCCCACAAGTTTCAGATCTGACTCGCCATAAACCAACCATTGGTCCTTAGTATTTCTCAAATACTTAAGGATGGCTTTAACACTTTCCAGTGGTTTTCTCCAGGATCAGATTGGTATCTACTCACTACTCCTAGTGAGTATGCCACATCTGATCTTGTACATGTCATGGCGTACATGATAGATCTCACGGCTAAAGCATATGGGACTCTACTCATACGCTCTCTCTCTTCAGGAGTTGTCGGACAATCCTTCTTAGAGAGAGAAATTCCTTGGCCTATCGGTAGATAGTCCTTCTTGGAATTCTCCATGCTGAACCTCTTCAGCACAGTGTCTATGTACATGGACTGAGATAACCCAAGCATCCTTTTAGATCTATCCCTATAGATCTTCATCCTTAGGATGTAGGATGCTTCACCCAAGTCCTTCATGAAGAACTGTGATGACAACCAAACTTTTATTCCCTGTAGTGCGGGGATGTCATTCCCGATTAAGAGAATGTCATCCACGTACAAGACAAGAAATACCACAACTGGACCATTTACCCATTTATAGATGCAGGGATCTTCTCCATTCTTAATGAAGCCATACGTTTTGATCACCTTATCAAAACGCATGTTCCAACTCCGAGAAGCTTGCTTCAGTCCATAAATGGATCTCTGAAGCTTGCACACCTTGGACTCATCTGTGGATGTAAACCTTTCAGGTTGTATCATATACACCTCTTCAGTCAGCTCTCCATTCAGAAAAGCTGTCTTTACATCCATCTGCCAGATCTCATAATCCAGATGGGCAGCTATTGCAAGCATTATCCGAATAGATTTGAGCATTGCCACAGGGGAAAACATCTCGTCATAGTCAATACCATAACGTTGACGATACCCCTTGGCAACCAGACGGGCTTTATAGGTCTCCACCTTTCCGTCTGCGCCCCTCTTCCTTTTGAAGACCCATTTACACCCAATGGGTTTAACCCCTTCAGGTGGGTCAACCAATGTCCATACATCGTTGACCTTCATGGACTCCATTTCGGATTTCATTGCTTCAAGCCATTTCTCAGAATCAGGTCTCTGCATAGCATCCATATAGGTGATCGGATCCTCATTATTCTCATCAAGTTCAATGGGATCACCGTCCCAGATCAAGAAACCGTAGTATCTGTCCGGCTGACGCGGTACTCTACCGGATCACCTTAATGGTGCAGGTATATTGGGCTCTGGATCTGATCTAATCATATCCGACTCAGGTTCAGCTATTGGTGTCAGTCCTTCTACCTGTTGAACTTCATCAAGTTCAACCTTAGAGGCAACGGTTCCTTCACCAAGAACTTCTTTTCTAAAAAGATTGCCTTAAGGCTGACGAACATCTTTTGTTCATCAGTATGGTAGAAAAAATATCCTTTTGTCTCTTTGGGGTACCCTATGAATGAGCATTTGTCAGACCTAGGTCCAAGTTTGTCTGTGACTAATCGTTTGACATAGGCCGGGCACCCCAGACCCTAAGGTGTGAAAGTACTGGCTTACGCCCTGTCCATATCTCATATGGAGTCTTAATTACAGACTTACTTGGAATCTATTTAACAGATAACAGGCCGATTCGAGTGCATATCCCCAGAAGATATCAGCAAGCTAGCAAAAACCCATCATGGATCGGACCATGTCTAACAAAATCCGATTCCTCCTTTCAAACACACCATTATGCTGTGGTGTTCCTGGAGGAGTCTATTGAGAGAGAATCCATTCTCTCCTAGATATGTGAGAAACTCACTAGAAAGGTATTCTCCTCCTCGATCAGATCGAAGAGTTTTAATACTCTTCCAGTTTATTTTTCTACTTCACTTCAGAATCGTTTGAACATTTCAAATGAATCCGACTTATGTTTCATCAGATAGACATATCCATATAGGTATAGGTCATCCGTGAAAGCTATGAAGTAGAAATATCCACCTCTAGCATTGGTGCTCATGGGCCCACATACATCAGTATATACTAGGCCCAAGAGCTCAGTAGCTCTCTCACCTTTTCCAGTAAAAGGTGACTTGGTCATTTTACCAAGAAGACAGGACTCACAGGTTGGAAGTGATTCACAATCACTAACTTCGAAGATTCTCTCTTGAGTCAACATGTTTATTCTGTTCTTGTTTATATGACCTAGCCTACAGTGCCATAAGTAGATATCTGACACACTATCTAATCTAGGGTGCTTGCCAGTAGAATAGACTCTTATCAGGCTTGACCTTTTTGGTCTGGCTCTGCACTGATGTCCTAGCCTGAACTTGCACCTTCTTTACTTTCTTCTTCTTGTTCTTCTTTCCTTTCTTAAAGGTCGAGAACCAGAAGATGAACCTCCCACTAAATTCACCGACTCCTTGTGAAGTTGGTGATCCTTCTCAAAG